>NC_084818.1:14304509-14607907 GCF_963583255.1 Pyrus communis
TAATATGAAACACTTAAGTGCTTGAAATGTCATTGAAAGGTGTTTTGGGCTATTGAAAATGCGTTGGGGAATTCTTAGGAGCCCATCCTTTTACGACTTTAGGACACATTGTCGTATAATTTCAGTGTGTTGTATGCTCCATAATTTTATAAGGAGGGAGATGGTTGTCGATCCTATAGAAGCTAAAGCGAACGGGCAATTTCAAGATGGGAATTCAGATGCGAATAACTATATTACCACTGTTGAGTCCTCAGATGAGTGGACTGCATGGAGGGATAACCTTGCCCAAGAAATGTGGAACAATAGGGCGATTTATTGAGTGGGTGTTTGATATGTCCTTTCATTTAATGAAGACATTAGTATGTCTTTTTATATTATAATGTTTGTAATAACGTTTGGAATGCTTCTTTTGTTTTTAAGTTAAGAAAGACATCACTGTTTGTGTAATGACATTGGAATGGTTTATTTGTTTCTAAGTTAAGAAAGACATCAGTATTTGTAATCAAAATATTGTTTGTGTAATAACATTTGGAATGTTGTATTTGTTTCTAAGTTAAGAAAGACATCCTATTTGTAATTGAAATCATTTGGAATGCTTATGATTTCTAATATTGTTATGTAGAATGGTGTCTGCTTCATCTGCGAAACGAGGAAGAGGACAACAGAAATATTATTGGACAACTATTGAGGATACAATATTGGTTAAATCCTTGCTTGAGTTGCATAATGACCTGACTTGGTGAGTTGACACTGGGTTCAAAAATGTTTATTTGGGGAGGATAGAAGCTATGATGGAAGCCAAACTCCCAGGATGCAGATTAAAGACGTCTCCCCACATTGAATCATGCATCAAGACGTTGAAGGCAAAATAGTTTGCCTTAACTGAATTGCTAGCTCTTAGTAGGTTTGAGTGGAATGAAGAGAAAATGATGTTGGCTTGTGAGAAAAGTGTGTATGATGAGACTACGAAGGTATGCATATGTATGCCCTTGCTAATTTAAGATTATACCATATGGAAATATTAGAATGATTTTCGTGGTTGTTCATCAGAAAAATGACATAAAAATCATAATGATACTATAACATCAACTGTCGTCAGTGACATCTTTTGCATCTTTGATGAATAAAACTTAGAAAGGGACATAGAGAAGGTAGCCGGGTTCGGATTCTCAAAAAATTTAGTACAATAGACAGCGCAATAGGATAGACATAACCATCCCACCTGCACCTTTTTAGATTGGCTTAGCAAATGTATAAAAAGGTCAGTAGGTAAAGTTTACAACTGGTTTCCATGTACTAACCTTGACAGGAACCACAACTTCATATAGAAGTAGAGCATCCCTAGCAGCCCGATAGAACTCCAAAGCAACTCTGGGAGATGACACACAAACATCCTACACATTCCAATGACAGTTGTGGCCTTAAAAGAATCGAGAAGCGAGAAAACTGAAACTTGAGAAAAAATGCTTTAATCATGAAAACTAAGTTTTAAACACAAGGTTGCATTTCTTATGTGCCTTGTATTTTGTGTTTTTTGTTTGTAGGATAAAAAGGATGCAAGTGGATTGTACGATAAGCCTTTTCCGCACTACCACAGTTTGGGAGAGATTTATGCAAAAGATCGTGTTGTGGGTGCAAATGCTGGTAATGCTGATGACGATGAAGAAGAAGTTAGACTTGAAGATGCCAATGTCAATCAAAATGAAGGTGAGGATGAAAGTGGATATGATTTTGATACTTCTTTCTCAGTACCAAATACCCAACAACAAAGGAATGCAAAAAGTAACACATCAAACAGTAGTCGCAAGAGGGCAAGAGTAGGGGATGAAATGGCTAAGCAATTCTCTATTATGGCGAAAGCTATAGCCGATGTGGGACCTAAGCTTGATGGTCTAGCTCATGCACTGTCAACCGATATAAACCTAACAGAAATGCAACAAAAACTTGACGGTGAGTTGAGCAAAATGGAGTTTTTGGCTCCCATAGAATTATTTCAAGTCACCAACTTCTTGGCCAAAGAACATGACCTTCTGAGGGTCTTTTTCAACATGTCTGATGAAAGGTAGAGTGCATATGTGACTACTTTGTTGCAGACTTGGGTGCATAATGACGTCTAAGTGATGTTCCAAAGAATGTGAATGCTAGTTTTTTGCTAATGCTATGACATGCTTGCTACCATAATGACATATCAGGGGAAATTGTAAACGTTTTGTAAATCTAATGACTGATTAGATGACACCATGATGGTGAAGAACTACTTTTTGTTGATATTATGATGTTTAGGCAGGTTAGGAATATTTTGTTGACAATCTGATGTGTAGGCAGGTTATGAATATTTTGTTTATAATATGATGCCTAGGCAGGGTATGACTAGTTTGTTTAGGTTGGTTATGATGGTTAGATAGATGTACTTTGATGTAAAATATTAACTTAAAATGAAGTTATTTCCTACTCTTTGTTTGTTCCTAATGTTTTTCCTTCATTTATTTACTATTATAAAAAATTCATGCCAGCCCCAGTCGTTCACAGCTTTGGAGTAACTGTTCTGAGACTCATTTGTCACAGACTTCTCCTCTATCTTCTGGTTAACAACTGACAAATGATGGCTCACAAAATAACTCTAGTCATTGGAAGTATTTTGTGAATCAGTAACTTCAAGAAACACTGAAATGTGGCATGGTGGCTGAGACTGCCCTGATACCACCAAAGATATGGAAAATTTTCATCAGTTCACTCTCTAAAACATAAGCTGAATAGTTGTTATGTTGTCTAACACATTTATAAAAATGTATCATTCCACCATGTGGAATTTCAAACTGTTCATGACATACACAATCCTAAGAACAAAATGAGCACGCCTAAGCATAGCTCAAGTAACATCGAGCACAAAGAGCAGGTTATAAACAATATACGCAATTCATCGTGGCTTACACTATCTTGGCTAGCATTAATACATATTTGATTTGGGACAAGGGCAATTTAGTAATCATACTGGTTTATATTCCGATTCTGCTGAATTAGTAAACAGCTTTATGGAATTCTATTCCGATTCCAGAACATTTAAGTAAACAGTTTCAGCAGGATTCCGATTCTGACTTCTCCTCATTCCAATTCCTCCTCAATTCAATTCCTCATCTTTTCATTATGGTTACGTAAACGCGCCATTAAGGCCTAGTTTGGCACACGGAATAAAGCACTGGATGGGAACGAAGGTAATACTTGCTTTCCACCAATAAGAGATTGCACTTCTTCCATATTTTTTGAATAAAATCTTTTTATTATATGAATTCTATAATTGAAACCATTTAATTTCTTAATCTTTATTTCAAAATTATCTTCGTAAAAAATGTTCGAATCAAAGATGGGTTAGTTATTCAAATGGATGAAACAAATTGACAGTGTGAGTTCTAAATAACATATTCATGATGCACTGTCCAATTATTTTATGCATTTAAATTATTAAATAATCTCCAATTCAAATAATTTTTTGTAAGAATGATCTTTTAAATGATGAAAATTAAACCGTTTCGATTATGAAATTTGTATGGTAAATAAGGCAATTCGCAAGGGATGTGATATGTACATTTTCGCATGGATGGGTTACAAGTACCATCCTAGGAATAATAATACGAAACCAGATAAATTTGTTTATTAATTAAGATCATCTCCAAAGGAGATGTCAAATTTTAATCCTAAAATTTAAATTTGAAGGCTTACATGGCACTTTGACATTTTTAAACTTTTGTTCTCCAACCGATATATCAAATTTTAAACATAAAATAATAATTCATGTACTTTCTTTGCATTGGGAATGAAAATAAACAAAAGGATAATGCTTTAAACTAATAAAAAATTAATAAAATGCATTTAATAATTAATTAAAAAAAAATCTAAAGGTGCTGTCAAATTTGGCAACAAGGGGGAGAGATATCAATCCATGTCATGCCACATCAGATTTGGCTTCTCGGTTGGAAAACATTAATGTTGTCTTTTGTTACCATTGTTGCTGATTTGAACAATTTGACATCTTATTTGGAGATGCTCTAAGGTGCATATGTTAACTATTATGTTTTCATTTCTTTTTGGGCAACTTTTTAAGTTTTCAAATGAAAGCAAACTAACAATTTTTTAACAACGCAAGAGTTTTGTAACTTGGGAAATGCTAAGGAGACTCTCTCAAAAGTGGGACTCTCCATGAACTTTTTTGGCACCTCATTTTTCAGCAGAAGTATAAGGTTTAGTCGTCCAATCCATGAAGAGTATCACTTTGAGAGAGTCTCCTTAACATTCTCTTATAACTTAGTTTGTTAAATTTTTTTACCAATGCACTCGAGATTCTAAGTTCGAAAAAAAAAGAAAACTTGTTTAACATCTTAGTTCATTATTCTAAGGATAATGCTTACATTCCCATCTAAGGAATGAGCTTATTCTCCCACTTACTTGTAATGTATCTTCATTGTAAGTTTTTACAATTGGGAACTGTTCAATTTTCTAGTCTTTATTAGAATTTCATTGCTACAAAAAATTATTCGAATCGTGTATTAGTCATCTAAATATATAGAATAAAATAGCGGTTCATCATGAATAGCTACTTTCTACCTATACCGTTGATTTATTTGATAAATTTGAATGACTAAACGATATCTGATTTGAATGATTATTTTGTAAGGATGATCTTCAAATGAAGACAAGATATTGATTGGTTCCGATTATGAAAATTTTAAGGTGAAGATACGTTATTTACAAGTGGTGAGCACAACTCCCTGAGGGGAAATGCAAGCATTATCCAGAAATGGACGACTAAGAACATCTCCAAAGGAGGTGTACAATAGTTGACATTTTATACAATATTTTGTTCCACCCAATATGTTAAATAATAATGTCATGTAATAAATTATTTTTTTTAATCTTTTTGTGGGGTATAATAATTGAGGCAACCAATCAATTACATGAAAAACACAACAATATTTATTATATAATATTAACCTATTAAAAATTATTTAATAAATTTGACATTTGCTGTCAAATTTGACAGCAAAAGGCTTTACTTTCAATTGACCCAGCGCCACGTAAGACATTGATGCTCGGTTGGAGAGAGTTTGCTGCCATTTTTTTTACTGTTGTATGTCTATGTAGGAGTTTTGACATTTCCTATGGAGATGTTGTAAGGGGTCAATACTTATCAAATCTACCCGAGATGCCCCAACGTAGAAATCGTAATTTTGTGTAAATTCATATTATGTTAATAAGTCATATACACTTCAAATGGTCACGGAAACAAATCAATTAAATATATTTTGAAATTAGATAGTTACCAAATAAGTTTTCAGTTTTTCAATTTTCAAAGGATTGAGAACTAAAAACTACAAATGAAACGGTTAGTAGATTATCCTGTAGTTCTTTGGCATTTGTATAAGTTTCTGTTGGAAATTATATATTATAATTAATATTATAATATTTAATTTTTGTATGAATGAGAAATAAGAGTCATGTGTCATAGTTGAATTCAAATTCATGAGTTGTATATGTTCGTTGGAACTTTAGGGGGCGTTTGTTGCGCCGGACTATCTCGGACTGGATTAGCTTCAAGGACTAAGCTGGACTGGCTTAGACTAGACTAAACTAGACTAACTTAGTGAAGCGTTTGGTGTAGTATTGGACTAAGAAGCTGGATAATAACAAATTCTAATATTATTTTATTTAATATATAAATTATTAATATTTTATTATGATCTTATCTTTTTCTCCATCTTTTCCTACCATTTCCGTCCTACTCTTTTCCTCTTCTCTCATCGTCCCACCCTCTCCCTCTTTTTTTCCTCTCAGACCTCTCAATTCATGTCTCTTTCTCATTCCTGGTCAAACTCCTTATTGATTTCAGTCTCTATTTCTCTGTCCTCCCTCCCTCTCTAGCTATGCGTTGTTCGAACGGAACCTCACGGCTCCAATTTTCCCGACGAGTTGCAGGTTTCCCGATGTGTTTTTTGGCCAACCCTCATTAAATTGGATGAAGTTAGCACCGCCAAAAAATTCATCACCATCCCTGGACCGAGATCTTAGCTTTGCATGCTCGAATTTGTCATGGATTTGAAGAAGCCCAAACAGGCCGAGACTTCCAAGCCATTTTCCGGCCACATTCGACCACATTTTGGCCTCGATTCAAGTAAAATCGTAATCTTGTCACTCCCAGCTTCAATTTGGTATATTTTATATGTAAGTTGGTTGTGAAATGGATCTGAAAGAGAGTCGGGAAGTTAATGATTGATCTAGGTGACCGGCAATGACGAGGAGTCTGTCGAGAGTGGTCGTTGAGCATGACAAGGACGAGAAATAGAGGATAGTCTTAGCTAGTCCCATGGTTATTGGGGGGTCTCACTAAGACCTCTTAGTGAAGGGTTTTGTCCATGCTAGTCCCCTTTAGTCTCATTAATGTTAGTCCCAGCATGGAACAAACACAGTATTGGACTAATAGCTAGTCCAGTCCAGTCCAGTCCGAGTTAGTGAGGGCAAACAAACGCCCCCTTAGACAACAGTCATACTGTTTCAAAAAGGGTGGCTTTAGCTCTATATAAACTCAAGCATCTCACCTGTCTAATAGAATGAAGAGAAGAGTTTTCTCCAATGTCTTAGTAAAAATCCAAGTCGTGTCTTGAGAGTACAGAATATATGAAGTTCGCCATAGTCCGAAGATTGAAGTGTTTTGACTTCGGATTATAGATTGTTGAATTATGGGAGACGGACGCCTACCGAACTACAAGCACAAGAGAAGTGGCGAAATTCTGTCTTTAGGACATTGCATTTATGCAAGTCTCAATCTCCATGTTTGTCAATTTTTCTAACTTATCTCTCTAGTTGTTTATATTAATCTTATATATAATTGATGTTGTGAATTTCTTTATGATTATTATCATTGGAATTATATCGTTATTTTCATATTTTCTAATATTGCTCCAACAATCTAAAGACAGAAATTTAATTATGCAATAATTGGAAAATATGGTTGTGAGAATTAAATTGAGAAAAACAGAGAAAGCGGCAAGGAAGTTGATGATTTGTTGATGAGTCTGGTATTAGATCATTTGGCAAGATGCACGTTGCTTGTTGTATATTCAGTATACAAAATAGCGAAAGATCAATTGCCATTGAGGGACTGGTTTTGGATTGAAGAAACATTGCAATTGATACAGTGATCAGTATGCAAACTGACGGTGCTGTTTGGGGTAAAGTGGAGTTCCAAATTCTGGAAAAATTGCTTTGCCTTGAATACAACACATGATAAAATGTGTGTGTTTCAATTCAAAGCCTCTCAATGCAGAAGGATTCACCAAAAAATTATGATGGCATATTGGAAATAATTTCTCTTGCTTTTCAGAACCACTTGTTGTAGATTGTATGTTTAACATACAAAACAACAAAAGAGTTAGGGGAATTATTGATGGTTAAGATACATTTGTGCATTTCTTATTTTTATAAGTTGAGATCTAATATGTAGCGTGGCTGTTTGGTTTGGTAAACTGAATAAAGTTACATGCAGAGTCCTGTTAACTAATGACAGTGGAATTGTTTGAATTCATTCTGCATTAATCATCTGTTTATATTAGTATGTGGCCAAGAATTTGTCGGCATGATTTATAATATGTTATATGACTGTTCATTCATGAGTAATTAATTGAGATATTGAAGCATGAAGAAACTGTCGCTAATCGCATAATTAGGCATGATGAAAATGCCATGATATAATGTCCTCTGTATGCTTTTATGTTTAAAGAGTTGTATGTAATATGGGTGTGCCAAACGGTTACCGTTGTGATGCCAATCAGTTATGTTTGGTAAGTTATGAATGTTTTGAATTTAATAACCGTCGCACTTGTTCAACTGATATTATGATTAAGATAGGGGACCTTTGGTTGCATCTTGTTAAACTAATGCATGGTGTCTTAAGTGATTCTTGGAGTGAATCAAACTAATAATCAATATCAGTTTATGAGGAATTCATTATTAAAAGGATTGCTCTTATATCAGGAAAGTTATATCTTGATACATAGGAGGATGCAAACCGTTGCATAACTGGGATTGATCATTGGGTGTTAATCCATGAGACCACGGCTTCCAGCCTTCTATGCTTGTGGTTTTATATCCATTATATTTAAGGATTTTGAGTCATATAGAACCATGTGGCGGTTAAGTTGCAGAAAGATGCAACTATTTAACAAATGGATGGTTTTGTAATGTGGTGGAATTGAAAATTGAAATCTGCCATGTGAGATTCAAAGAAAAAGCATGCCCTTTGAAGTGCTACTTTTGACAGTGAAAGGGTATAACCTTTCCAACTAATCATTGACATATTCAAATGTGTTCATAGGATGGTGTGTAAACTTCTACATACCGACTGGATGTATTATCATATAGTGATAATAATGTTGCAAAATCGTTTATATACTTTCTTCGAAGTGATATATTTATAAATTTCAAGAGGCCTAAGATGATATTGAGTGTCATTTAAAGTGATATTAATATAAAGAAATAATCATGAAAGTGTGGGGGTCTTTCAGAAAAGACAAGACCATACTGAAAATGTGAAAGACATTTCGCAGGTTTGAATTCGACATAATGATGCTTATTAAGTAAGCATTTGAATGGACATGGCCATTGGGTCATGCATGTTAGTCATAATAAGGAAAGAATGAAAGCCAATAAGTGATTTTCTCATAATTTCTACTGAGGCATGAAGGCCTAAAAAGAAGTCTATCTTAGTTGTTCCTTACTTCTTAAAGTGGAAAATGTGATCGATTTAATGATAGCATTAAAGAAACTACAATTATGAAAGAATTGTGGGGGTTGGTTAAAAGTAATTTGCTAATTTAATGACATTTAAGATGTCATCTCTTGTAATAAGTAATTGTTTAAGGTATGGCAATGTTAGAGATCTTCTTACAAATACCTTAAATGTGGGGGAGTTTACCCAAGTGCTTAGTGTTAGCAAATTACTTAGTAATTAAGTCCTAATATAATTTTGAGGACTTGACATTTCAAACAATGTCAAACAACTACTCTCGTATGAAATATAATTTGATAAGATGCATTGTTCACACCATTAAAAATAGTCAACCTAGTAGTGGATCCAATTATTAAAGGTTAGACTAGTGAGTAAGTTGATCATCGAGGGGAATGAGGCTCAAGCCAACATAACTAATGAATCAGCCAAGCAGAAACCTAACTTAGTTGATTGGAGATCCCATGGTCTAAGTTCAATAGGCAAATTGGTTGGGCATGATTCAAATAAGTTAACACACTATATACCTCATTCCTATGATGGAAGAAGTGTGCTGTCTTGATACGTTTTAGGTTGTATATTTATGCTTAATAACAGTGATATCTTATAAATAAAAGGAATAGAGCATACTATTCTTAATCAGTGGTCACCTATGTGAGAGTAGAAGTGGGTCGCTTCTATGAGAATGAGATGGCTAAATTCTTTAAAGCTCTCATGAATCTGGGATTTGTTCAGGACCAAAATGAACACAACCATATGAACCGGAATATATTAGGATTAGTGATGTGTGTTGCTTATTATCTCAGTTTACTGCTGTGGTGAACAGTTCAACATTCCATGTCCACTGCGTCACCAAGTAAATCCGATAAGTATTCCCTAGGGTAGGTCAAGTCTAAAAGACACCTCTCCCGATGCATCTCTTGTTCGCCTGTACTCTCAAATTCTTCCTAATTTTTCATTCATGTGGGGGATTGTTGGAAATTATATATTATAATTAATATTATAATATTTAATTTTTGTATGAATGAAAAATAAGAGTCATGTGTCATAGTTGAATTCAAATTCATGAGTTGTATCTATTCGTTGAAACTTTAGACAACAATCATACTGTTTCAAAAAGGGTGGCTTTAGTTCTATATAAACTCAAGCATCTCAACTGTCTGATAGAATGAAGAGAAGAGTTTTCTCCAATGTCTTAGTAGAAATCCGAGTCGTGTCTTGAGAGTACAGAATATATGAAGTTCGCTAGAGTCCGAAGATTGAAGTGTTTTGACTTCGGATTATAGATTGTTGAATTATGGTAGACGGACGCCTACCGAACTACAAACACAAGAGTAGGGGCGAAATTCTGTCTTTAGGACATTGCATTTATGCAAGTCTCAATCTCCAAGTTTGTCAGTTTTTCTAACTTATCTCTCTAGTTGTTTATATTAATCTCATATATAATTGATGTTGTGAATTTCTTTATGATTATTATCATTGGAATTATACGTTATTTTTTATATTTTCTAATATTGCTTCAACATTTGGTTTCGAAAAGAGTAAACAATTTTGTGACAATCAAAAGTATTTTTAATTCAAACGCTTATGAGTAAAAATGTTTCGTACTCAAAAAAATCCCAACAAGACGTTAACTGGTCGACTAAGACTTATAAATCGGATTATAACCAAAGCCATCCGTAAGAGAGTGACATTAATTTCAGTCAAGTCCTAAAAATGATATTTAGCTGTCCAGTCCTAGGTTTTGTCTCCATTGTTGACACCCATATTAATCTAATTAGCTTACAGAAGGGCCGTATCAACTTACATTTCCAGGAAAAACACCAAGAAAAATCCAAACCCTAAAAATGCTATCATCGAAGAGTATAATATAACCTTCCCACGCTTGCTATGCCGTACAGAAACTTCCAAGACTAGGCCGTCCTACAACTATTGACATATAAAACATTCCAAGAATATTCAATATCCTATATGCTACTAAGTATGAGATAAAATTCGGGCAATCTCCTTTGAAATTCCCATCTTATAAAATTTGGACAATATTTCTAGTGGAATTCTCATTGATTTAGGGCTTTAGCTTTGAAGCAAGTGAATTGAATTAGCCAAGTAATCATGGAAGCTAGACGAGAAAAGGTGTATGTTGCACTTGGGAATGAGGTACAAGATGGATTTAAGACCTTGGAGTGGACATTGAGGAGGTGGAAATCTCAGTCTATCTCCATAGTCATTCTCCATGTAACCTACAGCATTTCAGGGAAGGATTATGTTTACACCCCATGTATGTTAACCACCAAATATTGGATTTCAAGTTTTCATGTTTTGAAACTGAATTTCAGATTGGTTTTACCGGTTTTTTATTCTTTTGGTTTTTGTATTTCTAATTTTTATTATTTATTTGTTGCAGTTGGGAAGCTTCCTGCAGCTTCTGTAAGTGATGAGAAATTGAAAATTCTCAGCAGGTATGAACAAGAGAAGATTGACAAAATCCTTTCCAAGTATATAGCGTTTTGTGGCAAGGTGTGTGCTAATTACTATGGATAGATGTGGATCTTGTGCATAGTGTTTCTGTTTTGTTTGTATTTTTGTTAACTTTCATATATATGTTCTTAGGTTAAAACTGAAATACTTAAAGTGGAGAAATATGATGAATCCAGTCATAAACTCATCCTAGACTTGATTTCGGGACTTCACATAACGAAATTGGTTATCGGATTTGCATTCATCAAATCATCATCTTGGTATGCAACAGCTTAATTCTCTAAATTAATTTAGTCCTAGTATGTATTAAGAAGCACCTTTGTGATTTTACTGTCAATTCATTTTGCTTATTTCGTGAGTAGGAGACCGAAGACCGCAATCAGTGTGGCATTTTACATCCACGAGCACAAGGCCGAGTCCTGTGAGCTATTCATAATTTGTGGGGGAAAAGAGGTATTTCTAAGAGGAGAAAATGATCAAAGAATTATGGAGGACGATAAAGGAGTAATGGTTGCAAAAATGAAAGACAAGGTCAGCTTCAAATTTTTGATCGAAACGATGTTCCTTGAAAATCGTCACAGCTCATTTGCTTCACCAACAAAAAAGGACTCAATCAATTTGCAAAATTTGTGGGAAAATTTTGTTCAAGAAATTGAAGTCTACTACCAGCAGTTGTGTTCAGATTTGGATGCAGAAGATTATGAGCAGGGAAATGGTACAGGTACTTCTCAGCTGCCTAGTCCAACAGAGCCCATAATGATGCAAATTAATGGAACCCTAATATGGTAAGTTAGTAGCACATAGAACAAGATTATGCCAAGAGTTTCAAATAGAGCTAAAAGAAAACGATTTGGATGCTTCTCTTAATTAATGCATGATAAAATTTGGCACACTGTCAGAGCCTTCCAGAAAAATACGAGTCTCTTCGAAGAAAAATAAGCGAAACTCGGGCGAGGATACGACTGACGAAGAAAGAAGCCAAGGAAAATGCTAATAGGCATGCAAAAGCGGAACGGGCCATTTGTTTATGCGAGCGACGGGTATAAAACATGATTAATTTCAAGATATTTTAATATGTTATGTTGTTAGGGGATATATACACATTTAAAGTTAGGATCCGGGGATATATGTTTTTGATACACGTTTATGTAAAGCTCACTTCGTAATATATTTCAAAGATCCAACTATCTATTTCTTATGCCTTACCTCATGTCTACTAAAAATCATCCAAATCCCAAGTGGTATGACCGTTGGACTAATTAATTTAGTATTTCTTTGTAAAACCGTATTCATTCATTTTCTTCACCATTTTCTGATTGATGTACTAATTAAATATTTCAATTCGGGTCGTTGAACTACATTACGAATTGAGCCTTACAAATTGAGTGTCAAAATATGTGTCAAATGTGTGTGTCCCCAGATAACTCGTATGTATAATCACATGTCGAGGTATGATTTCATTTAATTGAGTGATTATTAAAAATATGACAACATAATATGTCAAACTGTTAGAGAAGAAATAGTATTCAAACTACTCCTTTTATCTGGTTTAAAAAGAAAAGTCTTTTTGTAGGCTCAAGAGTTAGGCGTTCATATTAAAGAAGAGGGTGACAACAGAAGAGAGTTGAAAAAAGACTTAGACACAGAAAAAGAACGACTCCATGCAGAAGTTAAGGACATCAAAGAAAGCAGGAACAAGATAAGGTCACTCATAGAGCTTCAATCTGAGCTTTTACACAAGCTTCACATTTGCAAAATGGCGAAGTCACAAGCGGAGGTCCAGCTGGAGAATGAAGGGATGAAACGTGCAGACATGGTCAGAAATATTGAAGTACTCCGACGAGAAAGAGATGTTTTTCGACGAAGGATTGAATTTTGTAGACAAAAGGATGCCACAGAAACGGCAGAAGGGTTGAGTGAATTGAGCTGCTGTCTCAGAGAGTACACAGATGAGGAGATCAAACTGGCCACCGACAATTTTTCAGAGCGTTTTAGATTGAAATCAGGAAGTGATTTGACCAGTGTTTATAAAGGGCGTATCAATCATGTCACACTAGCTATCAAAGTTCTTAACTCTGCTAATGGACTGTCCCAAGAAGATTTTCAGGCTAAGGTAACTGCTATAATAAATTGCTAAAGAAATATTCATGGGATGTACACGTTGCAGTAATTACTAAAGTAATATTTTCTTGTCAGACTTATATTTTTAAATATATGTTTTTGTTGCCAAATTGTGTATGTCGACTACACATCCAGACAAGATCCATATCAATAGTATTTACAATTCTAAAATACAAACATTTTATAATGTCAAATATCCTAGCAATTTTATGATTATCAATTTCTAATTGGTCATGACCAAGTATGCCTTAAGGTCGTTACGTATTTTATAGGTTCAAGATAAAGGGTTAATTTTCATGTGCAGGTGAAACTCATCAGCGACATTAGACATCCTCATCTGCTTGCTATGATGGGCTACTGCTCCCAGCCAAACTGTACTGTCTTCGAATACATGCACAATGGTAGCTTGCGGGACATCTTAGTTTCCTCCCATGAAATAAAGAACCTCGCCCGGGACCTTCAGTGGCACGACCGCATCCGCATTGCGGCGGAGATTTGCTCCGCAGTATGCTACCTCCACATGGCTCGGCCGAAACCCATTGTTCATGGTCACCTCAGCCCATCCAACATACTCCTCGACCGCAATCTCGTGGTCAAGGTCAGTGGTTTAGGGCTCAACCAATCCTTGTACGACGAAGGCCACATTGTATGGGACATAAGGGCTTTTGGGATTTTGACTCTCAATCTCCTAACTGGAAGGAACTGGGTTGATGAGGATATGCTAAGGGACAAGGAAGGATTAGTTCAAGTTTTAGATGAGAAGGCTGGACAGTGGCCATTGGATTTGGCAGAGGAGCTTTTCAGCTTGGTGTTAAGGTGTTTAACCATTACCAATGGACCCAATAGGGATTTAACGATGGTGAGAATAATGGAGGAGCTTGGTGAAATCAGAAAAAGGGCTGATGGTTTAGTAGCAAGAGGAGGATTTGGCTTGAATATTAAGGGAATTGTGCATGGAGAGGTCACCAATGATGTCCCAAGTGTTTTCATATGCCCCATATTTCAGGTTAGAGTTTAATATCTCACTATTTTTGGTAGACCTAAAAAGTGTCGATCTTTTTTGTGTTCGTGTCCTGTTGATCATAAACTGCATTTTTAACGGGTCCTTTCGAACTATACTCTAGAGCTAAGAACATCTGTAACACGTTGGTTATTCCAGCCCGTTTGGCTACTTCAGCATAAAAGTGATAAAATATTGCTTCCAACAGCATAGCTGTATTGTAACCTAAATGAGCAAAATGAACAGTTGCTAACTAAATCTAGCTCGAATGGAGAGAGAAAATAACAAAATTTTAGCTGACGCTGTTGGAGATCCTCTCGGAGTGGAGGATGCTCAACCCAAAACCGAACCGCTTTTTAACCGTTCATTTTATGCGTGACCCTTCACAATAAAGAACATTATTTTAAACCCTTTTAAATCAATGATTTTGACTTGTACTCATAAAAACAATCAGTAGTTATTATATACCACACTAATGGGTCCATATTTTGAGTTAAAAGAGGATCTCCAACAGTCTAATTATCTTAAGGTCATTTCAAATAGAAACGGTTAAGGGTTCAAAAGTTAAAAAATTCTCTAATTTATCCAAAAATCAATCTTCAACCTATGACTGAGCTATAATTTTTTGGAGCCCACATGCCATTATTTGGCCACAGAGGTATTGGGTTGGCCAAATGTAGCCCCCTCTTAGCCTTTGTTTGACCCCAGCTCCTCACTTGAAATAATCGATTCAAATTCAACGCCTAAATTTGAAAACATCTGGCAGTAGTTCAGTTAAATTAACAAATAAATTTAAAGTATAAACTTAAAACTAATAAATTATTGAGAGGATTATGTTTAGTCCATTTTTATTGAAGATGGTATATGAGTATGACCTGATACTGTTTATTTAAAAATAATATTTGTAGGCCTATAATTTTAGACGAGACTATACTTAACCCTGTCAGTTGGAGATGACCTAATTTTAGCTGAAAATCTCGAAAATCAATCCCTAACAGACTAGCTATCCCCCGCAAGTTAAATTAATTGGACGGGCTGAATTTAGTAAAATAGAGACAACTTAACGGAAAGTTAAACTAATATATTAAAACTTTTAGCATTAAAAAATGTTATTTTTATCACCTTCTCGCTTTGTAACCTCTTTTTTCCTTTTAAAACTATTTAAGGGGAAAGAGTTCGAAATTTTTATTTTTATTTTTTATTTTTTGTCAAAGAAGGATTTGAAACTATTAAGTAGGAAGAAGAGAATTTCAAACTCAAGATCCATATATAGAAAACCCAATGCTCTCTTCACTATGATATATTAGACGACATGCACTTTTTTTTTCTTCTTATTCGAGCAATATTCAATCTAGGCTAATCTTAATTCCATAGAGAGAGAGAGTCGTAGAAGCATATCGTTTTAGTAAATTTTGATATGTTCAAGTCTGCCAACCTACTTTATTTTACAAGAGTTTGCAACCTCTATATGTAGGGACCACTTTTGTTGGTGTTCACTAGAGTAAACAATGATACAAACATGTTTATTTTGGATACAGGAGGTAATGAAGGATCCACATATAGCGGCTGATGGATTTTCGTACGAGCAAGAAGCCATTGGAAAATGGTTGCGACTGGGGCACGATACATCGCCGATGACAAATTTGAAGTTTGAAAACAAGATTTTAATCCCTAATCATACCCTACGCTCTCTCACTCAAGATTGGCATTACAAAAGATCAATTCCATATCCATAATTGTGTTTTTATTTTAGAAATCCCAACGGACACGATATCTTTGTTGTCTTCATTGTGCCTATGTAGTTTGGGTCTCAGATAATGGTAGAGTTCACTTGTATAGGGGAGTTTGAGGGAGTGCTAGTAAGTGTGAATTTTGGATATCAACAAATAGTAATAAGAATCATCTAATTACGGTATGGTTTCTCATAAAAGTACTTTTGTTTAGTTACTAGACAGCTCAGTTAAATAAGTTTTTCTTAAATGTAAGACCTACATTTACTTTGACATAGTGATGGGAACACGAATTCTCGAATACACACTATATGTAACTTAGTACTGCATACACTGTTTTGCACACCTGCTGTATATTCATTGATGAATCGATTTTATATTATATATTTTACTCTTAGTATGTTTAGGTATTTATTTTGATAAAATTTTGATACTTTGATTTATATTTCTAATATCAGATATGTGACTTTCTCTTGGGCAAAAAGTGATCAAATGTTTATTTATCTATTTATAGAGAATTTGTGTGCTTGGGAGTCCCTGATGATTAATGATTAAATAAACCAAGATTGTAACTGGATAACCAACACTGAAAACCGTCTTTACATTGGATGGTTTGGTGGACGAGTGAGTAACGCGTAAGAACCTGCCCTTGGAGGGGAACAATGGTTGCAACGGCTGCTAATACCCCGTATGCTAAGGAGCAAAAAGAAGAATCCGCCAGCGTGCATCGCAGGGGGGTGCTCGCGTCTAATTAGCTAGTTGATGAGGTAATAGCTTACCAAGGTAATGATCAGTTGCTGGTATAAGAGGATGATCAGCCACATTGGGATTGAGACACGACCCAGACTCCTACGGGAGGCAGTAGTGGGGAATTTTTTCAATGGGTGAAAGCTTGACGGAGCAATGCCGCGTGGAGGTAAAGGCCTACGGGTCGTGAACTTCTTTTCCCGGTAAAGAAGCAATGACGGTATCTGGGGAATAAGTATCAATTAACTTTGTGCCAGCAGTCGCAGAGAAGATTGCTTAACCGTATCAAAAGCATGAAAAATTGAGTGTTTCTTATGGTCGCAATGTCACATCCCAACCCAGGTCCCCACCACATCCCGAGCTCGACTCCACCGTAGCACGATATTGTTCGCTTTGGGCCCCTACCACGCCCTCACGGTTTTGTTGCTGGGAATTCGCACGAGAACTTCCCAGTGGGTCACCCATCCTGGGATTGCTTTCGCGCGAAGTCGCTTAACTTCGGAGTTCCAATGAACTCCGAAGCCAGTAAGCTCCCAAAAGGCATCGTGCTAGGTAGAGATGAGAATATACATATAAGGCTTACAGGATCCTCACCCCTGGGTGATGTGGGATCTTACAATCCACCCTCTTTAGGGGCCCAACATCCTCGTCGGCACACTTCCAGCTAGGGATTGGCTATGATACCAAATTGTCATATCCTAGCCCGGGCCCCACCACATCCCGGGCTTTACTCCACAATAGCACGATATTGTCTGCTTTGGGCCCCGACCATGCCCTCACGATTTTGTTTCTGGGAACTCACACGAGAACTTCCCAGTGGGTCACCCATCTTGGGATTGCTCTCGCGCGAACTTGCTTAACTTCAGAGTTCCGATGAACTCCGAAGCCAGTGAGCTCCCAAAAGGCCTCGTTCTAGGTAGAGATGAGAATATACATATAAGGCTTACAGGATCCTCACCCTGGGCGATGTGGGATCTTACACGCAAGGTTCCCTAAAATTGGCTACGGCTTATTGTAGTTAATAATTGTAATTTCAATTAGAATGAACTTCGCGTCTTAAGGGTTGCATAGCTTTTCAAAGATTTTTCATAAAGCTTAATGGGTCTTTCATGTCACATTTGATTTGAACATCTGGACAAGTTGTATGTT
Organism: Pyrus communis; assembly: GCF_963583255.1. Taxonomy (NCBI): domain Eukaryota; kingdom Viridiplantae; phylum Streptophyta; class Magnoliopsida; order Rosales; family Rosaceae; genus Pyrus; species Pyrus communis. The sequence goes on from NC_084818.1 coordinate 14,322,508, forward strand.
TGATATATGTTCTAGGTTAGAGGTCCAAGTAGATCATACTTTAGAAAAATCTAACCTTCAAAGTTGCATGTGTAATCCATAAATAATTGGTAAAACTGCATAGGATTGTTAAGGTGAAGGTGGAACCGTAGTGCTTTTACAATTTTGTTTTTTTAAAACTATTTTATAGAACATGCAACTTTCGTTGAAAATAAATGTTCACCAACGCATTAAATTTCAACATGTGAGGACTTACGTGACATGTATCATGTGTCTCACAAATTGTACACATGGCATGTGACTCATCAAAACCAGACGAGTCATCAAGAGGACATGTGTCAACACTTGGCAGAAAAGAATTATTTGATTTTAATTTAAATTAAACAAATTAATTAATTTAAATTTAAATAAAATGAAAATTGGGAAATTTGATTTATTTGATTTTTATTTGATTAAATTAACTATTGATTAATGGAGGCAAACCATGAACCAAGCAACAAATCAAGCCTTGGTTCTTCCATCAATTAATCTCACAATCAAGCCCAAGTTCACCTTAGCCAAGGCTTGGAAAGCCTATAAATACAAGGTTCCAAGACAAATGAGATAAACCAGAAAATCAATCACACCCAGACGAAGATCTAAATTTCTCGAACTCCCAAAACGCTCAAACACAAGAAGACTCGAAAAACTCTCCGCGTTCTTCGCCAAACCCGTGACAAGCACCACCACACATGCCGATTCTTCAAGTCAAACCCTTGCAACATGTGTTCATCCAATATCAAGTTATCACGACCCTTGGATTAACAAAACTTTACTACTAAATCTTTATGTGCTTACAATCTTCTTGCTCCCCTTTCTAGCAATTTGTTCAGATAAATATGTGATACAAAGATGACAATAACTAGCTGACTCCTAATTCAAAATCAACTCACAAGTATACTAATAGGCTCAAAGACATGTTTCCAAACTTTGACACTACCTCATATTCTATTAGTAATTATGTATATTTGTAAAAAGGATATTAAACTAAAATAGGGAAGTACAAGTACATAGGGATATTTACGTAAAAATATTACAAAATTTCGTAACATAGAAATAGTAATCATACGTACACATATATACAAATACATTATATATATATATATATGTTGTAAACTTTTCTAGTTTAAGTGTGATTGTGTAAATCCTAGATTAGAGTTGATTATAGTTATCCTTTCCTATTACAACTTGTATTTCTTGGGGATGAAGGAATTTCTTCTTTCCTTTTACTACTATAAATAAAGGCACGCTGTAGGAGGGATAACACACCTATTCCCCTATAATTTTACAAACACATCTCTCTTAATCTCCCTACCTTTGCCGCCGGCCCCCTTTAAACTTGTCAAATAAAATAGGCTACAACACGTTATCAACAGGCTTCTACTGCTGCGCTTAGGAATTTGACGAGGAAATTTTTTGCATCAAACCAATTCATCCTTATCATCACGCAATCAGGTTCTTTCAAAACAGCGGTTTTTATCTCGATATTTTTGCAGCCCTGATAGCATGAACATTCATTATAATGCATGACCCAACTTTAAGTTTTTTGAATTTTAGATTCTACATAAATTGTGTATGCATTATATTCATAATTGTTGAATTATGTGAATTTGATATTTGCCATGAATTGCATCAAATATATGTACATGCATTAAAATTATTGAATTGCATATGCATTAAATTGAATTATATATGAATTGAATTGAAAAAAAAAGAAAAAAAAAAAATTGGAAATCACAGTCTGGGTTCTTTAAACCCATGACCTCGCGCCTTGAACCAAGCTTGAAGCTTGGATAGTTGTAACAAGTCGAGTGCCAAGTCCCAAGCCAGAGCTGCGGGCTCCAAATTGAAACCTAGAAACCCCGATGCCTTCCACGATGTCTCCACCATCGCAGGTTGGCCTGCAGCCCATCCTCACATAGCGGGTCACCATGTTTGATAGCCTGAAGCTCGTCCCCGAAATCGATTGACCGAGATTCCATTGAATCTCATTGGATTTTTCTAAAAACTCGATTCGAATTTCTAGGGTTTTATGAGAATGTCGGGATTCTTTCAATCTCCGTTCATCTTTGAGGTCTCTGACGACCCATAGACTCGCCCCGAGCACCATTGTCCCTAAGCACGGCCGCCTAAAGCAGTGGTGCCTGTTTTCTCCCTCAGAAAACGCACTCGGCTACAGTTGGGGTGATTTTGGACCTAACCCGAGCCCTATTGGGCTTTGTTACTCAGCCTGCTTTCCTTTTTTTTTTGGGCTCACCCACATTGACCCAAAACCCTTTGGCTCGGCCTACACAAGACACCAGCGCGAGGGCTATGGTGTCCCCAAACGCTGCGATGCACTGGATTAGGTCTTCCCTTGGGCCTGGCTCATTTTTTCTTTCAAGGTAGCCCATTTGCTACCTTGGGCTTGAACCCCCATATGGGTCACTATCTCTTGGGCCCAGCTGTCTCATTTTTATTTTTTTTTCCTCCCAGTGGGCCTGCAACCTGTACCTAAAACACCCTAGCCCAAATTTTGGGCATAGGCTACATAGACCGAAATTGCTCAGCCCACCCATGAGCTTTGGCCTATTTTTGGGCCTAGAGCTTCGATTGTTTAATAACTTTTAAACAATTTGGGTTTTATATTTTTCACCCACACTTTAAATTTGCCCCGAAGTTCAAATAATTAATTCAATTATAATTGTAGACCTGAAGTTCTATTTGCATATTCTTGTGTATATATTTGTGTTTGCCTACAGGAACATATGAACCTGAAGTTCATAAATTATTTTGAAACCTGAAGTTTCTTAAAAAACATGCCTTGTTTGAAAACTTGAAGTTTTCACTTTAAAACATCACCCATGAAAACCCAAAAGTTTTTTCATGCAAAATTAAACCAAATAAATGTCTATTAGAACCTTTATGTTCTACTCCTATGTGAATGGATTGATTTTTCTCCATTACACTAACCACATCTTGTCCATCTATTTTGTGATAAGAACATGTCGAATTTGAACAAACTCGACTTCACCGCAAAGAACTTGCGTCCCACCATTGAAAAAGAGACGGACAACCCTGTTGGCGAAGCTGAAAAAACCAACACTACGATCTTCATCTGAAGACATATCCATGATGCCTTGCAAACTGAATACCTTGATGAGGATGATCCACGCGCATTATGGGTCGCTTTGGCTGATCGTTTTGATCACCAAAAGGACATATTTTTGCTTGAAGCAAGACATGATTGGCAGTATTTGTGCTTCCAAAACCTTAAGTCTACGAATGAATATAATTCTGAAGTTTGTCGAATCCAATCACTTCTTAAGTTTTGTACTGAAACATTGACCAAAGAGGATCTCCTGGAGAAGACCTATTCGAGCTTCTTTGCTTCTAATATTGTCTTGCAGCAACAATATAGAGCTCAGAAGTTCACTAAGTTCTCAGATTTGATCTCTGTTGTACTTCTCGCTGAAAAGCAGAACCAGTTGTTGATGAAGAATCATCAAGCTCAACCCACTAGGGCAACTGCTGTGCTTGAAGCACATTATAACACAAATCAATGCCCTAAACGCCAAAAGAGTTGTGGTAGGGGTTGCCAGAAGCCATCCCACCAAGGTCAACAGAGTCAAGGCCCATCCAAGGAAGGAAACAAGGCCCAAAAGCACTCAAACTTCGCTCCCAAGGCCCCGAACTTCAAGAACAAGAGCAAAACACCTAAAATCATGGATGCGGACATGTGCTATCGCTATGGTTCAAAGGACCATTGGTCCGATATTTGTCGAGCTCCCTAGAAGCTTGTAGCTGAATTTCATTCTCGTCATAAGAAGTTTGAAACAAACTTCATGCAAGTGGACGAACCGAAGACTACAAAGATGGAGGTTTCTGACTTTCAAAAGGATACCACCCCTATGGAAGATTAGAATCTTAGACATAAACAATTTTAGTTAGTTAAAATTGCACAATGGGGCCGAATTCCACCTAGTGGCCGAACCCCCTTTGCTCTTTTTGGTTGATTTTTGAACAATTCTCCATTATGTTTGGATTATTTGTTAGTGATTTGTTTTTGGATATTAAGCTTTAATTAATTACCATCCTTGAATAAATGAAATTATTTTGAATTGATATTTTTTTTTTAGAACTTTTATGCATGTGACAATTAATTTTTCATTTTAGGTATGACTAGTGGGGAAGTTAGTTGTCTGGCAAATAGTGCAACCAAGCACACCGTATTACATGAACGCATCTATTTCACTATCTTCAGACCTAAGAATGCACCTCTGACAACCCTCTTAGGGTCATCCAACCTGATAGAAGGATATGGTAAGGCACGTATAATGTTGTCCAATGGTACAATCTTGACCATTGCTGGGGCACTCTATTCTCCACGTTTCGTAAGAATGTTGTTAAATTTCAAGGACATTAGAGATAACAATTACCACGTTGAAACCCATGTAGAAAAAAGAGTTGAATTTATGTGCATAACTTCCTACGAATATGGCCAAAAGCGTATTCTACAGAAGATGGAACGTATCCCAAGTGGTCTGTATACTACGACCATACGCCCCATAGAATGCCACTATGTGGTCGGCCCTACTAATGGGACCGCGCACAAAATTACACTTTGGCATGATCGTTTGGGACATCCTGGACGAATAGTGATTCGCCGAATCCTTATATCATCACACATGCATCCACTAACCGGAAGCTTAGGTTCGATCCAAGGAATCACATTTCAAACACGTTCCATCGAAAAGCTTATTACTAAGCCTTTTTACAACAAGATTCGTTCGAATCCTCTCATTTGAAACAACGGATTCAAGGGGACGTTTGTGGACCGATTCACCCTCCTTGCGGACCATTTAGATACTTTATGATTTTGGTTGACGTTTCCACATGTTGGTCACACGTGTGCTTGTTGTCCACAAGGAACGCTGCATTCTCCAAACTGCTGGCTCAAGTTATGAAGCTCAAGGCTCACCACGCTGATTATCCCATCAAATCTATTCGATTGGATAATGCTGGAGAATTCACATCTAAAACTCTTGATGACTATTGCAAGTCGGTTGGGGTTGAAGTTGAACATCCCATACCCCATGTTCACACCTAGAACAGCCTGACAGAGTCTTTCATTAAGCGCTTACAAATGATTGCTTGATCATTGGTCAAACGTACAAAGCTCCCAATCACTGCTTGGGGCCATGCAATATTGCATGCAGCAAAATTGGTCTGCCTGAGGCCTGTTGCGACACAACCATTTCGTGCTCTTCAGTTGGTTACTGGATATGAACCCGACATATCGCATCTACGCGTGTTTTATTGTGAGGTATATATGCCGATCTCGTCGCCCTTACGTACAAAAATGAGGCCTCAGTGAAGGATGGGAATCTATGTCGGATATGATTCTCCTTCGTTTATTCATTACTTAGAACTTTTGACCAGCGATCTGTTTACTGCTCGTTTCGTGGATTGTCACTTCTATGAAACAGTCTTCATATCGTTAGAGGGAGATAAGAACATCAACATTCATGAAGAACGACGCGAATTATCGTGGACGACTCCCACTTTGTCTCATTTAGATCCCCGCACTGCTCAGTTTGAAACTAAAGTGCAAGGCATATTAGATCTCCAGAGCATAGCTTATAGCATGCCAGATGATTTCACCTTATGTCGACGCAGGATATTTGTCTGATCTGCACAAGGTGCATTCTCAAACAAGTTATGTCTTTACCGTTGAAGGCATCGCAATCTCTTGAAGGTCAACTAAATAGACCTTAGTTGCCACTTCGTCTAACCATACTGAAATTCTTTCCTTACATGAAGCAACTTGGAATGCTTTTGGTTAAGAACAGTTGTGAGCCATATTCAAAGCTCCTGCGATCTTTACCCTGTCGTTAATGTCCCGACAACGATCTTTGAAGACAACGCAGTGTGCATCAAACAGCTAAAAAAGGGTTATATCAAAGAAGACAACACCAAGCACATTGAGCCAAAGTTCTTCTTTTCACATCAACAACAAGAGCATTAGAAGATTGAAGTCACGCAAATCCGTTCACAAGACAATCTGGCCGACCTCTTCACCAAATCATTGCCAAAAACAACGTTTCAGAAGCTTGTTCATGGAATTGGTATGCGTAAACTTTCTGAGTTGTAACATTGCTATTTCTATTTGGAATTGTGTCAAACTCAGGGGGAGTATCTTGAAGAATACTTGCTTGATCTTAATGTACACTTTTTCCCTATGATTAGGAGCATTTTTCCCACTAGGTTTTTGCTACCTAACTAGGTTTTAATGAGGCACCCACCTTAGGTTGGTCATATCCTTGATGACGTCCCGTAGACGTTTCTTTTGACTTTGCATTTCTCACACATTTTTCCTTAGACTATGAATTTTGTCCCTTGGGTTTTTGCCATAGCCTTAGGGTTTTTTAGTGAGACTCACTTACTTATGCAAGTTCCTACCTTATTGAGAATAAGGGTTGTTCCTTAGAATCAGTGCCGACGAGTTAACTTCCTCAACTTCTGCATGATGCTAAATCTACCTTGAGTATTTACACACTCAAGGGGGAGTGTTGTAAACTTTCCTAGTTTAATTGTGATTGTGTAAATCCTAGATTAGATTTGATTCTAGTTATCATTTCCTATTACAACTTGTATTCCTTGGGGATGAAGGAATTTCTTCTCTTCTTTTACTACTATAAATAAAGGTACTATGTAAGAGGGATAACACACGCATTCCCCTACAATTCTACAAACACATCTCTCTCAATTTCTCTACCTTTGCCGCTAGCCCCCTTTAACCTTGTCAGATAAAATAGGCTACAACAATAAATATATTAGAATACAGGTTATTACAGGTACGCATTCCGACTTACTTTGAAAGGCAATGGTGTTTGGATAACTATCCATCCTTAAGGGGAATAAGTCATTTTCAGATACATAGTTAGGGGTAATTGTGAGACCATGATTTTTTAGAGACAGAGTAAGGCAGATCGAAATACGAAGACCTCAGAAGTCCAGTTATGGACTCAACGACCTTCCCCAACGGAGTTGAGTAAACGGAGTGGCACTGCCACCATCATCCTATTCCAGAGCAATGGGCGAAGTCCGACGACTTCGCTAAGATTGACCATGCTTGTTCGCAAGACACGAGAGCCTAATCTAGCAAGAAATCAACAAGTTTCCTATATTATTGGAGTTCTTACAATCTTAGCGCCGCAAGTAATCATAAGAGGATGCAATATCTACTTTCTAGATATCCTCTGGGAGTCTCCCTGTTTAATACGGATTCTCTATCCTAAAAGGTCTCATCCTCAATTGGTATAAATACACCCATCTAAGGTTCATATCTGGGAATGCAATTATCGTACACTTATTCCCTTGCTTTTCTACTTGAGTCTCATAGTATTGCTTACTAACTTGACTGTAGGAGGGCATTTGAGTAGCACCCCCCAACACCAATTCTCGGTCTTTGGCTACTTGTGGTTATTTACTATTTTGTAGGTAAATGGATTTCTACCTCTCTACCATCCACAGCGGTGCATGAATTTAGTTTCAACAATTGTTAAAATAATTTTTTTATCACTTTTCACAGTTAACATTGTGTTTTGGATAATCATGATAATTAGCCTGAAACTATTGGAAGTTATCATGATGTTTTCTTACGCAAAGATAAATGAGATGCAACATTCTTTAATTTTGAAGTGGAGACAATTCCAATTTGAATTGGAATTATCATCGTGGTGGAGATATTAGTCTGGTGAATGGATAATAAAGCATGGCATGTGGTGTATAAATCTCTCTCTCTCTCTCTCTCTCTCCCCCTCCCTCCCTTCTTTTCCACATCAATCACAAACCCATAGTCACCCCCATCCACTTTTCCTACCGTGGGCGTCGACCTCAAATCTCCACCACCATCCTCCACGGCACAATCTAACTCATCTCTCTCAATTCGTTAATCAAAAGCTCTAAATGTTTTGATCAGAGAGGGTGTGGGTACTTACCACTTGGGTAAATTATGGAAATGAATCACTCTTGTTTTTATTTTTAAATAGGATTTTTATGGATGGGGTTTTGTGAGAATGATTTGATTTCGATTTAACCCATTTCACGATGATAGCTGAATAGTTAATAAATTTAAAAAGTTGGTGAATTAAATTAGTAATGAATTTAAAGAATTAATTTAAAAATAATAAATTATTAAGGGATTATGTTTAACCTCTTCGGTTGGAGATGACATATGAATATGGTCTGGTATTGTTCATTAAAAAATACTTTTTCGCAGGACTATAATTCGAAACAGGTCTATGTTTAGCTCCTTCGGTTGGAAATGACCTAAGTACCTAGCCTGAATTGAAGGAAAGTTCAGCCGCAAAGCATTTTCGAGATATCAAGATGATGGAGCGGTGCTTTTGTGCTTTTTTTTTTTTGTTTTTTGATTTTTTGTTTTTATTACACAATTTGGCTAAGTAAGCATTCAATGTCTATAAATACAAAAAGTTTGGCAACGTATAAAGGATCTTCAACTCAATACACAAACCAACACTTTATGTGAACACTTTCACGCTTTTGAGAAAACTACCAACTGTTTTTACCGACACTCATCACAAATTTAGTTTAGCTAAACCGATTTGGGTTGGCAGCCAATGAACGACGACAACCTAGTTAGATATTATTTTCTAGAAGCAACCAGCGAAGATGATAGTTTCATTAAATAACGCCGAAGTTGTAGAATCAATTCGGTTTTGGAGGCTTGACAGTTTGGCTAAATAGCAAGTTTCCTAAGCTCAATTGATTATTTATCCCAAGTCTCTACTGGCCAAGAGTCTTTGATTCTTTTGCCTAACGAGGTCACTTCATTAGCTTTCTTGGCAAAGTAGAGTGTTCTATGATATGATATTTTTAAGGTGACATTCAGAGTTTGACATATCGACAGCCAAATCACTTTTACCGTAAAGACACTCATCCTATTTTTAGTATCTTTGCACTTGTAGTTTGATATCTATTATGCAAAACTATATTTTTACCAATATATTTGAGGCTGCTAAATCTAGTGTAAAGGATTCTGAACTTCACAACAATCTGTATAATCTTGTCTTTAGGTTTTAGAACCCAAGGCTGAGAGTGTTTCTTCCTCGACCAAGGTAGCTTGATTTAGAAGTCAGAAGCGCATTCTGTCACATAACCACACTCAGAAGTATTTGTTCACGCGCCATGTAGTGTAATTTTTAAGATCAACATGTGTATGAAGTGTAGTTTAGGAATAAGGGTGTGTAATTCTTAGAAAAAAGTAGAATTTGTTGCAGTCCTTTTAGATTAGGAATGCGATTGTGTAAATCCTAACATATGTAGGATATCCTTATGGGATTTTACCATATCTTTTAGACTAGGTATTATCCTATTAGAGTTATAATCCTATTAAGGTAAGGAATTAACCTTTCCTACTACTATAATTAAAGGCACAATGGGGTGGAATAGAATACACCTCATAATTACACATCTCTCTCTTTCTCTCTACTATGCCACACTCCCTCTCTGTCCTTTATATGATTCAATAAATTAGGCCTACAACATGTTATCAGCACGCTCTTGACGCTACGCTAAAAAGATTTTGATCTTCAATAAGAGGAGTATTATGTTTTCATCATTCTTTTTAGGGAGTTTTACTGAAACACTCTCGGTACTGTTCATTTTAACGAAAAACCACATTTTTACCTTTTTTCGATACTATTCACTACATCTTTATTTGTCATTTTTCATTAAAACTAACATTTTTTTTGGACTTTTTGTTAGTTTTCCCTTCTTTTTATGATTAATTTATTATTTTATTGAATTGATCTACATGCTATTAATTCAATTTAATTTTTCTGTGTTGAACATAATACAATGAATTAAAGATGCAATTCCAGCTTTTAGAGAATGATCTTCTACAAATTCAAAGGCTTAGTTGTTTTCTGCCAATCGGTTCTTTTAAAATAAATTAAGATATTTGAAATGACCATGAAGCATGAAAACATTACCCATGATGCATGAACCCCCTATAGTTATATTTTCCTTTCAATTATATATATTGTATATATGTTCATATATTTTGTCAATCTATATATTTGTTCATGCAATATGCAATTATGCTATGTGGAATTTGTGAGTCAAAGAATCGAAAGAAAATAGAAGCAATTTTGGGTTTTTCCAAACCCTAGAAATTTGAAGAAAAAAAAAGAAAAAGAAAAAATACGAGCTTGCTGCGCGTATGACAAACCAGGCCTAACGTCTGTGTTCTTCACGATTGAGCCTGCAACTTCAATCCATGCCAACCTCATAAGAAGTTAACTTTGCAAGGCTTCTGCCTTCAGCCTACACTTAGCCTGCCTCCCTTTTATCTCTGCAGCCTGCAGTTGCATCCCTGGATCCATGTGACTTGGCCCAATCACTATTCTTTCCATGCAGCAGCCAATGTTGGGTTTGCAGCTCTAGCAGCCTGCACCAACCTGTGCCACCTCATCAGAAGCCAGTCTTGCTAGGCTTCTGCTCCCTGGCTCGCGTTGCAGCAACAAGCCTGCTGCCTGTGATTTTTTTTTTTTTTTCTCTCGGCCCTTAAGTGCAATAAGCCTACAACCTTGTTTTTTTATGGGCTGCTTGCAGCAGTATCAAACGGCCCAATCACAGCCTGCAGCTGCTGGGCTATATAGATTAGACAGCAGTCAGCAATCCAGTGCTGGGCCGCCTCTTTTTTCTCAACCCACAACCATTTTTGGCTTTTTTTTTAGCCGCACCAATATTTTTGGTGCCCAATTTCACAGCCTTAACCAAATTTTTGGGTTTTTCTTTCGAATGGCCTGCAGGCATCTAGCCCAAAATATGGCCTGAAACTTTATTTTATTTTTCTTCTACGATCGACCACAAATGGTCTCGATCTATTGAATTAATTAAAAGTGACCGGCAATCCATTAATCTGACAAGACATCCAAAAATATTGGCCTAAAGCTCACTTTTGGACATTAACGATTCAATAAATTATTTGTTTTCTTTGAACCATTGACTCACTTTCATAGTCCCAAAGCACTCACACTCGAGTTCCTGAAGCAACCCAAATCCATTACACTTAGTTGTATATTGAATTATGTGTTCTTAACTGTACTATTTTATGAACCGGAAGTTCACAACTAAACTCGAACCTGTAGTTTAAAATTTAGTTCCTTTGAAACCCGAAGTTTTTATAAAATAATACACCTATGAAAACCCAACGTTTTTCATGTAAACCATGTCTTAGAGCCCAAATGTTCTAACTTTGATGCTTATGGATGATTCATTCCCATAGCACTAATAACAATCTTGTTCCCTCCAATTCAATGGATTATCGTCACAAGTTCAACTTTCCTGATTTGGACGTTTCTAACAAAAACCACTTTATGTGGGTACAAGACGTGAATCTTCACTTGACTATTAAAAAGCTAAGTAAACATTGAAGCCAACAATGGCATGGAAGAGCTGAATAAGCCTTCGCCATGATCTTTACTCGAAGGCCTATGCCCAAAGCATTACAAACGGAAGTACCTCCTGAACGAGGATTCCATAACTCTTTGGCTTGCTTCCATAGACCATCTAATTTTGCGAGACATTGCTTGAATCACACAATGATTACGTCCATGAATGAGTAAGATTATGAAGTTTATAAATCCAATCGAATTTTGACTAGAGAATACTTTTCTCATCCTTCCATGTTTATAACTCACTCCTGAAGTAGTAGTGTAGAGAACGGAAGTTTACCAAATTCTCGAATTTGATTACTACCACACTTGTGCGAGAAAGGTAACCCAGCAATTCGGCTGGGAAGTACCGAACGGTATAGATCTAATTTTGGCTAGAGTTTACCGAATGGTGGTGCCTTGCTTTGGCAGGGATGCATCGAAGGGCATGTTCTGCTTGAGCAGAGGTGCACCAAACGATATTGCTCTGCTTTGGCATAGGCCTACCAAACAGACCTCTCCATCTTCGGTTAGAGCTTACTGAACCTAAGTCTGAGTCTGTTTCTCTCACAATCCAATTTCGAGTTTGTTTTTACAACATATAATAGAATCAAGGCCTGCCAAGGTATGGTATCATGCCTAAAGCGTGATCCTTGGCACCTAAGACCTAAAACTTTAAGAATAAGGGATAATATTTCCAAACCTTAACCCTGCAAAATCTACTTTCATCTTGATGAAATAGATCATTAGTTATGCACCTGTTCGTGCCCCTACCAACGTTTTTAATGAGTACCATTCTAGTAGGCAATATGTAAGACTAATTTTGCTCTACCGAACATCGTTGGAAAAGCAGAATTTTGACATGGATGGCCTAATTGGCCGAATTTTCTCAGTAAACCATTTACTTTATGAACATTTTCCCAATCTTGGATTCAAGTTTGGTGTTTGTTTTTCGTTATGGATAATCTTATCAATATTTTCCTCGAATATGAGTTAATTGAATCATGTTTCTTTTATACATGTGACCGAATTCAATTAAGCACGTGATTAGGTACGAATGTGGGAAAGTTAGTTTTCTGGATGAATGCGATACTATGCACACTAACTTTATACCTAAATCGTACAATGATGCCATGACGGATCTCCTTACCCGAAGTAAGGATCTTGTGCCTATAAGCACGCTTTTCCAAGCCTGTTCATTGGGAAAATTGATTTTCTAAATCATCCCTCGTAAAGATATGAAATCACCCTTTTTCACAGTGGATTCAAGGGAATATATGTGGACTAATCTAACCAAAATGCAGACCATATAAATACTTATGAATTTGGTTGATGAATCGACAAATTGGTACATGTTCATCCACACACATTACTGTTAAACCTCCTGGCCAATTTTAAGGGTTCACCACCCTGCTTATCCCATAAAGTCTGGAAGATTGGATAATGCCGGAGAGTTTATATCGAAGGTATTGCATTTATTTTTGGGTTTATAATTGGACATTGAATTCCTAGGTTCACCCCAAAACAGCTCACAGAGTGATCATAAAGTGCAATTTAATTGACCATTCGGACCTTGGTGAACGCACCAAGCTTTCAGTTTCTGCCTATAGCTATGCAATCTTGTACGTAGCTATGTTGGTCAGCCTTGAGGCCCATTGCCACCTAACCATTTTCGATGTTACAGTTGGTTACTGGATACAAACCTAATGCTTCGTATTTACATGTTTTGGGTGTGCATTTAATGTGCCAAGTTGTGCCATCGCAATGTACCAATATAGGTCCTAAAAAAAGGATGTGAATCTTTGTCGATTACGATTCTCCTTCACACTAGCTCTCTTAAAGCCCTAGCAAGCAATCTTTTTATTGCTCATTTGCGGATTGTCACTTCAATAAGACAGTCTTCCTGCTGTTAGAGGGAGATAAGAACGTCAACGTTCCTTTAAAATGACGCGAATTTGCGTGGACGTTGCCCGCTATGTCTCATCTCGATCTTTGTACCGCACAAGAGTGATAAGCAAGTGCAATGAATTCTAGGTTTCAAAATGTTGCTCCTGACGCATTCCTCTATTCTAATTAAAGTGACAAGATTATATACCAGCTGCAAACATGCCTGCAAGGATAGACGTACTTAAGGGCGTCGAGTCAATATCCCTGAAAGGTGTGCCGCCCCTGTTGGACGGTTTAGTCTCTTCTGTTAGACAGTCCTGTACACCGACGGATAACCAATCAATCTGTCTTGGCTGCTCCACCATTCTTGTTTGGTTAGAATTTTCCATGCAAATACAGAAAACAAAACCTTTAATTTTTCTTCATTAATTATTTTTCAAAGGCTAATTTCTTTTTATGACTTAAAGGCCACTCCCAATTTGGTTTTATGGCTTCGCCACTGACCATAAAGGCACCGGGAGAAAGACTGCACCATACTTTGATGATCTGGCAATCGTCGAAGCATTGTTATGAGTCACTACAATAACTATCAAGATTCTTTCTCATAGTCATTTGTCAAGTGAAAAATGTTGAGTTGTGCCTTAAAAGCCAATTTCGTAATATTGAATATTATGTAACAACTCCATTTTTAATTAATTAATAGGGTAATTATCACTTTACTACCCTCAAATTATCATGGTTTTCAAACTTTCATACAATAAGTTTTTTTTCTTCCTAGTCTCATACCTAAAGTTACGTTATTCTCATAAATTCATACTTTTGTTAGGTTGAACGTTAGTAAATCCATTAAAGCATGATGTGGCTCCTATGTGGACGATGAATGTGGATCTAACTAGGTTTTGACGAGGCACTCATCCTAGGTTAATCATACCCTTGTGAGCTTTTTCTACTTACGTCCAGAAGACGTTTAGTTTTGACTTAATGCAACTTCTCACTTTTCTCCTTAGTCTATGGGTTTTTCTCCCATCTTGGGGTTTTACCATAGCGAGGTTTTGTGAGTTTTACCTTTTATGCATTATTCCGTTGATTTGGGACTCGCATTCGCTCATTGTACCGACAATTTCATCAACTGTACTTTCTTCATCGAAGACCTGATGCACCATTTGTTTAAGTATTTACACACTCAAGGGGGAGTGTTGCAGTCCTATTAGATTAGGAATGTGATTGTATAAATCCTAACATATCTAGGATATCTTTATGGGATTCTATCATATCTCTTACACTAGATATTATCCTATTAGAGTTGTAATCGTATTAGGTTAAGGAATTAACCTTTTTTACTACTATAAATAAAGGCACAATGGTGTGGAATAGAACACACCTCACAATTACACATCTCTTTCTCTTTCTCTCTACTATGCCGCACCCCTTCTTTCTTTATCCTTTATATGATTCAGTAAATTAGGCTTACAACAGAATTCAAAATTTTTAATGAGTAGATAAAAAAGTGGATGAACTTAAATAGGTGGAAGTGTTTAAATTGAAAAACTCTCCATATAATTCACATGCTGGGTTTCTCTTTGCGTATTGGCCTTTGCTTTGGAGTTTGTTCTCCTTTGTTTTTTGGCCTGATGGAACCTGTCCTTATTGAAGTCACATGGTTGGTTTTCCTTTTTACACCGTACAATTCTGCTTTTTTCGACTTTTCGTATTGTAGTAGGAAAATCGTTTACTGAATCTTGTCGCTGTAGCAGCTAGACAAAGATCTCAAATGTGCTTCGACATTTGCAGCTCCAAAGATTGAACATAAGAAACTGATTCATCACTCCTTTTCTGCTGTACTAATCGATGAGGCTAAGATACTTTATGGAGTACTTACGGCAAAATCGAATACAAGCACGTGAGTAGGGACGCGAACGGTGCTAACAATTGACTTTTGCGAACACCGTACTTCATAAAAAACAAAAAAAAAAGAAAAGAGGATCTTGTTGCTTAGCTCTTTTACACATGGTTTCAACTTTCAACTAGCATATATGTGTGAACGAATACTTCGACGGTCACCTTCGGAAGGTGTTCTAACGGGTCCAGCGATTCATTAGTAAAAAGTTCTTTGGGACCTTTGGATTCTCTCCCGCAATTGTCACACAGCAGTGGCCGTCGGTATGCACTCTTGGAACCAAACAAAGCCTTCGGCCGCTGTGGGCCCATTCCGTACTAGTCCACGGGAAGTCCGTTTGCGTCATCGATTACTTTTATTTGACCTTGTCAGAAGTACTCCGTGAAGTATCTAGCATCATCGATTCAACCTCATCGTGCGGCTGCAAATCTCTAAGCAATTGAGCTCTTTCTCTTGGTTGCTATGGCGATAAGATTCACTATACATTTTTTTTTTTGTCAAGCATAGCTAATTTCATTAAATAAAATACTAATCCGAGGTTAGATTCACTAAACATTTTTTTTTTTTTTTTGTCAAGCATAGCTAATTTCATTAAATAAAATACTAATCTGAGGTTAGGAAAGTCGAAAAATAATTCAAAACAACCAAGTAAGAGTACAACTCAAAACAAAGAAAATACATGAAAACGAGCCCAATAAGAGGTTTCATAACAGCACTAAAATAGAACCCTAGATCTTGGGTAGGGAAAGCAGCAGCCACCACCCAAATAGCCGCACCACCATTGCGAAGCCACCGCCACTGTGAAGAAGAGCCAACGAACAAAAAGGGACAAAAGAAAAATGGGGGTGGGCAAGCCATCCGTGCTATGAGCGCTCTCATAATCCTACCAAATACTGCTAAATGCACTTCAAGAGCCACCCAAACCTCAAGCATGTCTCCAAATGAGATCCATGGAGAAAATGCTCGATGATTCGAGTAGCAAGGTCGGTGAACAATGACTTGCGACTCTAAAAGACGCTAGACGCTAGTCGGGCAGCATGTTGGGGCCTAGCGCCTAGATGGCTAGGCGTGTGCCTAGGCGGACTAGACGGATTTAAGTAAATCTATTATATTTCGTGTATATAAGTGTCTGTTTATACTTAAAATATATATAATTTCATCATAAATTACAAAGTAGAATGATATATATATATATATATATATATATATATATATATATATTATGAAGTATTGAAACATAATGAAAACATAGGGAACAAACATATAATGTGTGTTCATTTAAGCATACAATAAGTCCCTAATAATTTAATGTAAAAAATAAAATGTAAAATGAAAGTTATCTATTTTCTGTCTAATTGAGTCGTAACCTAAGCGGGTATGGGCAAAGCTCAAAGGTAGGTGAGACTCAGCTCAAAGAACAAAATGACAATAAATTAACAAGTTAAAAGGAAAGCAAAGATAGTAGGGTAAGAAGAAATTGCAAAAAAATTTAAAGCTAAAAGGTTGCCACCGACCCCAACCAAAAGGAAGGGCCAGCGGCAAAGAGCTAGGGTTTGTGAATTAAGGTTCTTGGATGAGGGTAGATGAGGGAGAGAAGAGAGAAAAAGGTAAACAATTTTTCTTTTTATTCCATACAAAACGAAATAGATTATGCAACACATCTTAACAGGCTTAGTGAATCTGTAACAAAAACACCATGTGTTTACATATATTTGAAATACTTAATAGTTGGTTGGTGTACCTAAGGCTTTGTATAGTGATTTAGGTGAGTTTGATTCCTATATAAGGAATCAGTCAGTCTGAGTTTGGTTTTTATAAAATTAGTGGTACAATGGTGTGCATTTTAATAGAGTCGAGTTTTATATATTAATTGTGGGACCTATTTGTTTTTCTTTTCTCTAATTTATGATTGGTTATTCTCCTCTCTCTCCCCTCAAATAATTGATCATTTATTGTCCATGAATTACATCATGAGTTCAATATATTGAACTTAAAAATAAGAATCAGTCTCATTGCATTCATAATTTTAGCCCACTATAGGAGTGTGATTCTTGTATTATTACACCACACTCAATTTTTCAGCCCCCTAGTGGAAGGCATGTGCTGATTTTTTTCTTTATACTCATTTTACCCCTTAATATAAATTTTTATTTTAATTTTGAATTTTGAATATTTCAATATTTAAAATCTACCTAATATCTAGGAATTGTTGTTGCGTATTTTATCTGAGATAGAGAGAGAAAAGAGAAATAGTAGAATACTTGAGGATTGTGTGATTCTCCCTATGCATCGACTTTATTTATAGTAAACCAAGAGGAGATGATTAACTTGTCCTCCAAGTAAGTACAACCTTTAAGGAAAGCATTACGAGCATAATGGATAATCTAGAAACCAAATCTATTTAGGAGATGATTAACTTGTCCTCCAAGTAACTCGTCCTCAAGTAGATGTGACATCAGGTTTGGAATAATTGAGGAAGTCGATTCATCGGCACTGATCTAGGGAACACGCTAGTCTAAAACATTGAACTTGCATATGGAAACAAGTCTCACAAAATCTAGCTATGGTAAAATCCAATATGGGACAAAACCCCTTAGTCAAAGGAAAGCAGTGACTTGGATGCAAAGCCAATACAAACACCTACAGGATGTACACAAGGGTATGACTAGCCAATAATGGGTGCCACGTCAAAACCTAGTTAGGTAGCAAAAATCCAAAGGAAAAATGCTCCTAATTGTAGGGTAAAGAGTACATTAAGGCAAAGTGAGTATATTTCAGGATACTCCCCATGAGTTTGGCATAATACCAAAAAGAACTAACAATCCTACAACTCAGAAAGCTTACACATACTAGTTCCTTGAACAATTTTCTAGAAAGCAGACTTCGGTAGTGACTTGATGAAAAGGTCAGCCAGGTTATCATGAGAACAGATTTGCTTGACGTCAATGTTCTAATATTTCTTATGCTGATGAGAGAAAAAAATTTCAGTGCAATATGCTTTGGGTTGTCTCCTTTGATATATCCCTTCTTGGATTGTTTGATACATGCTGCATTATCTTCATACATCATTGTAGGAATGTCAACGATGGAAGAAAGTCCGTGGGTGTTTCGAATATGTTCCATAGCTACTCTAAACCAAAAGCACCGAGTCACTTCATGTAGAGCAAGTATTCAGCAGGTTCAAAGAAGTCGCAACTAAGGCCTGTTTGGTTAACCTTCAAAATATTGCGGTGTCTCCAATGATAAAGACGTAACCTGTTTGAGAACATACCTTGTGCAGGTCAAACAAGTACCCTATGTCAGAATAACCAACTAGGCGAGAATGACCTCGAGAATTGAGGGGGCGGCCGCTCCACTTGAGGATTCATTGGGATAAAACAAACCCAAATTTTTTGTACCTTTGAGGTAGCATAAGAGGTATTTAATGTATCTCGCTAAAAGATTCATAGAGAAGGAGATGTCTGGTCTTGTACACTGAGCTAAGTACAATAATGCGCCAATTGCACTAAGGTAAACAGCTTCTGATTCCAAGATCTCTTGCACATCCTCCTTAGGATGGAAATGATCTTGTGTTGCATCTAGTGTTAGGACGACCATAGGAGTACCCGAAGGCTTCACTTTTTATCTTCATTAAATTTACACAACACCTTCTGGGTGTAGTTTGATTGATGAACAAGAAGACCAGTTGAACGATGCTCGATCTCCAAGGTGAGATAGTATTGAGTTTTTCCTAGATCCGTCATCTGAAATTCTACTTCAGGTGCTCGGTAGTTGTCGCAAGCTCTTCTAGAATCCAGATGAGATTCATGTCATCGGCATAAACTGTAAGCAAATCCAGAATGTGACTTTTTAATAAACATGCAAGGTAGTAGTTCATTGTTTGCATATCCCTAACTATTCAAATACTCGATCATACGATTATACCATATATACCCGGATTGCTTTAGTCCGTTGAGCGAACGCCTCAATCTAACCATAAGATTGTTTCATGGCCTAGAGCTATCTGATGTAGTCAAAGGAAATCCTTCTGGAACTTTCATATAGCTTCTGTATCAAGATCCCTATAAGATACACAGTTATCACGTCATGAGTTGTATGTTCAGTTTTTCGGAAACTACCAAACTGATAAGGTAGTAAAATGTTATCACATCAATGATTAGCTAATAAGTTTCGTTATAGTCAATTCCAAGACGCTAAGAAAATCCTTAAGTAACAAGGCGAGCCTTCAATCGTACAATGTGATTCTTCTCATTACGCTTTCTTGTAAAAACCCACTTATATTCAATGAGCTTCACATGCTGCAATGTAAGAACTACAAGCTCAAACACCTTGCGTTCCGTAAGTGAATCAAGTTAAATTTGTATAGCTTGTTTCTAGTTTGACCAATCTATTCGATGTCGACATTCATCAATGGAATGGGATTCAATGTCATCGCTATACATGACTTCAGTAGCTACTGCATATGCTAATGCGTTCTCAATTATCATCTTATTCTTTGCCTAAATATCATCCAAGCTAGCATAGTTGACTAAAAACTCTCTATTTTTTTAGAGGAGGATTCGTCTCTTTTAGGACACTTCCATAATCTAAAATACTAGCATGCATTAGATAAGATGAGTATGTGATAGTCAGATTCATGTTAGTAGACCATGCTTCTCGGTAGGAGTAGATGATTGGTCAACCACCAAAGTGTTGGTCACATCGTGAGGTGGGGCAATTTACTTAACACGCTTATGGCATCCTATCCTTCTAGGATAAGGGTTTGATGTTGATGTAGTACGTCGATCTTTGCAGGCGCATTTATAGTTGATCTATATGATCTCATCACTTTCGCTAGATTGGTAAAGACATCCGGCATGCTTTGAACAACTCTATGAAGATCTAAGATTCTTCGCACTTCTGTTTCAGACTGTGCGATCGAGGATCCAAAATGATAATTCGCATCAATGTTCCGAAACGGTGATGTTCTTATCTCCTTCTATGAGTGACAATATTGTCTTATAAAAGTGACAATCCATGAAATAAGTGGTAAAGAGATCGCCCGTCAAAGGTTCTAAGTAGCAAATGAATGAAGGAGAATCATATTCGACATTGATTCTTAGCATTCTCTAAGGACCCATTTTCGTATGTATGGGCAGCGTAATTGGCACATAGACAGCACAACCGAAGACGTGTAGATATGAGTTGTCGAGCTCGTATCCAATTACCAACTAAAGCGAATAATAAGGTTGGGTTGTAGAACGCACTGAAGCAAACCTAGGAATTAAAAAAAAAAAAAAAAAAAAAAAAAAAAAAAAAAAAAAACTGATATATATATTTTTTAATACTAATATAAAACATCAAAGTTACAATAATTTATAGCAGGCACTGAAGCAAATCGAGTAATTCAAAAAAAAAAAAAAAAAAAAAAAAACTGATATATATATATATATATATATATATTTTTTAATACTAATATAAAACATCAAAGTTACAATAATTTATAGCAGGCACTGAAGCAAATCGAGTAATTCAAAAAAAAAAAAAAAAAAGGAAAAAGTAAAAAAACAACTGAGACATAATAAATCAAAACCTGAAAAAGGGTCTGATAGAACTTGAACCATGAAAAACTAATCTCACAAGCTCCAACAATTGAAAGAACAAAAGACTCACAAATTGTAAAAGAATTTTGAACAAGTTGAAAATAAAAGTGACAGATTGATATTGATTTGAAAACTATTTCAAAAGATTCACAGATTGTAAAAGCATTTTGAACAAGTTTTTAAAAAAAGTGACAGACTGAAATCCATTTGAAAAACCATTGTGAGAGCAAAAACATTTGAGAAAGCTAAGAGCCTGTTTGGTATCCTACCAAAAAAAATTTATAATTCCTTAAAATAATAACTTGGATGAACTTCTCTCAAGAACAATTTTTTTTTTACAAACCAAAAAATTGTTTGGTAACTAACGTAGAAACTATTTTAAATCTTAAAGAATTTAGGTTATATAACCCTAAAAAACTTGTTTGTACAAAATCATTAGGTGGCGGTCGCTAAGGGAGGATATTAAGGTCGGGTTAAGATCCGAGAAGCGACCTAGAAAATACTTCCCAAGACCGAATACCTTGACGACGTGATTAGAGTGAGAGGATGGTGGGCCGGGAATAGTGGGAAGAAAATATCTCAGCCCCCGGAAAGATCCGTGTCATGGTTGCAGGAACATCTCTCTCAGTCTTCAGAAACATATCTCTCATCACTGCCAATTACTCTTAGTGGATGTTTGGTGTCGCCTGCCTCGACGCCAAGGTCCTACAGATGTCGTGAAGAAGAAAAAAAAATAGTAAAACCAGACCTTTTATTGTTCTTGGATTTTAGGCTAGTTTTTGAGTTATTTTTTAGTTCAAATTTTGCAAAACAAGTTTACCAAACAAAACAAGTTTTTGAGTTGTGTTGTGAGTTGAGAAACTGCTTTTAAGTTAAAAATCTTGAACTCTAATAGAATACCAGACGGGCTCTCATCAATTAAAGACAAATAACATTAAATTCCATAAAATCCCACCCCAATAATCAAGTTAAATTATAATGCGGGTATTCTTGGGAGATAAATTATACATAATTTGAGTCATCAAGCAAGTTAAAAGAAACTTGCTTAGTTGGAGCCTAATCAATGGGTTTTTCTCAGGAAATTTAAATATGATGGGCTAGAGGTGAGAGAAAATGAATTTTAAAGGGCAAAGTCAAATTTTCATCGAAAATTATTATTATTTTTTTTTAATAAACGATAGTATCTATACTAAGAGGGTGGTGGAGTGGGCTAAGCATTACAATGAGCATGCCATAATAATGTGATTCAACTTCGCCATTGGCAAGAATCGAACCTAAGACCTCTCACTCACAAGTGAAGAGGAATACTACTAGACAGTTGAAAAGTGTTAAACGTCTAGTGTGCTTTGAAAATGACATATGACTTGATAAATTGAAAGCATCCAAATGTAAGGGTTAGTAGAAAGTTTGCTAGCATTCCCAAAAAATTAGGCATTGTGGGTAGATTCTGTACACCACACCATTGGAGATGAGCTTTGAAAAAAAAAGGGCTAAGTTGGGAATTTAGCTATCACTTAGTGTTATGGTCTAGTGGTATTTCTCTTCACTTGTGATATAGAACAAGATACAGGTAAATTCCAATAAAGAAAGAAAAATAAAATAAAATGTTTCAAATTCTAGAAAAGAAGAGATGTTGGATTCATTTGATATGGCAACGTCAAAGGCAGCAACAAATATTCTGGTGTCAGAATTGGGATCGTAACATGGTCATAGAAGTGGTGTTTAATTCTTCTACAAAAGTGGCTTGAGCCATCTTTTGCATATATTCATTAATAGCAGCTGTTTACTAATAAATGGAGCTTTTTATTATTCGTCTTTTGGGGTTTCAAGGGTTTTATTATCTATCTTTTAGTTTTCTTCTTAATCACCTAAGTCAAAATTCGGGTATGGTTTGGATATGGGGAAAAACCGTTAACTTTATTTGGTTATGGTTTTGGATATGGTTATAGGGGTACCCAATCCATATCCGTACCCGAATTCGATCCGAATATTATATAAATATTTTTTTTTTATTTTATTCAATTATGCCTTTTGAAGTCTTGGAATCATGCCCACAACGTATTCAATTATTCATATCCCTATAGTACTAATTCATTATGCATGCATTAAACCCTATACAATCTTTATTATGCACCAAACATCATACATGGGGCATACCAACAACCTCATCAATTCAATACTCTTATTGTTATACTCAACCAAATTAATTCATTGAATCATTTTATATATCAATTATCAAATGTTCAAAGTTTATCAGATTCATCTCTCTTCAAGAGTCTCACTATCAAGAAATTGGTGCATGTTGTAAGCTCAATAGGTAATCTTTCATTCTTTTTCATGTTATTTGATTCATGCAAATCATCAATTAGCGTCAGTTTTTCAGTTTATTACATATGTTATGAGCCCATAGAATTATGCAAAATTAAATCAATAATTGTCTTCTTGATAGTTGTCATATATTTAGTTTACATGTTTTATCTTCCCTTCGTATTTGTTTTTGTCCTCTTTTTCTTTTTTATTGGACCAATTTATCATATTGGCTTATCATGGACAACTTCAAATATATATTGTTACGTTTTTTGTAATTGGATGTGGCTATTTAATGGCAAAATTAGTATCTACTAAAATTTAAAGTGCGTCAATTGGATGAATATAATTTTTTTTTTTTTTTGACGAAGATGGATATAACCGATAACTGATTGAAAATCCGTTACCCGGTGGATATGGTTATGGATAATCCCCGATGGTTACTTTGCGGTTATGGGTATGGTTAATTTTCATGGTTATGGGGATGGATATAGCATTTCCGTCCCCAAACCGAACCGTTGCCATCCCTAATCTTCTATGGTGGTTGCAAAAAGTCTTTTGTTGATGGGGAATATGCTGGAGGATTTGCCTTAAGCCAGACTAGTCAACTTGATATTCAGAAGATTCTTGATTTTGAGGTTGGTGAATGCATTGAAGATTTTCTTGATTGGGTTGCAATTGTAGAGAAATTCTTCGAAGAAGTTACTATTCCAGTGGAGAAGATAGTCAAGAGAGCTGCTCTTCATTAAAAGGGAAATCTTGCTTTTTGGTGGGATAGTTTGCAAAAGGCATGAAAGAAAGAAGGAAAGAATCATATCCAATCTTGGTGTATGATGAAGAGAGTTATTGTTAAGGTATGGTTCTTGTTTGAATATGATTTGTATCTTTTAAAAACTGAAAATGTTTATTTTGAAAAAAAAAAAGTTAGTAGAAGAAAAATTATTTGATGATCCCACATGCAAAGAAAAGATGGAAGAAGAAATTCAAGAAAAAAAAGTTATTGATCCTATCAATATTGATGACGACAAGATCATGTAAGTTGAAATTCCCCAAGAACGCATCCATGAAAATCAACGTATTGTTCAATCTGAAAATATTATGATTGACATGGTTGCAGGAGACAAAGTTGATGTGGAATTAAATTGCAAGAAAAGAAGTATATTTGGAGTGCAAGAAGATTTAACCAAGAAGGGGTTAGATTATGAAGTTGTATATTATAATCTTTTGTATGCTATTAGTTCATTTGTGATTCCAAATAAATACAAAAAATATTGGGTTCCTCAGATTGAAGAGTTTATTTACTCATCAAGATTTATATCAACCCTAGTTCTTTTCAAGATGAACTCGAGGGCAAGTTATTTTCAGTGGAGAAGTCTGATGTAGGACAAGATATACGTCACTTCCAACAAAGAAAGAAAAAGAAAAAGAAAATAAAATGTTTCAAAATCTGGAAAAGAAGAATCAAAGTTGATAAATGTTGGATTCATTCGATATGATGACGTAAAAGGCAGCAACAAATATTCTTGTGTCATAATTGGGATCGTGACGCAGTCACAGAAGTGGTGTTCAATTCTCCTACAAAAGTGGCTTGAACCATCTTTTGCATAAATTCATCAATAGCAGCAGTAGTTTACTAATAAATTGAGCTTTTTATTATTCGTCTTTTGGGGTTTCAAGGGCTTCATTATTTATCTTTTAGTTTTCATCTTAATTACCTAAGTCTTTTGAGATGCCCCAAAGGGTTGTAATTTGTTCATTTTAAGCCATTGGCTTCTCATTTCTAAGCATCTTTCATCTGAATCAATTATCAAATTATCGTTTGGGATTTTCTCAACTTTCTGGTGGACTCCAGACTTTGGTCTATAAGGAATTACAATGGTAACCCTTTCATATATCGTTTCATGCTGCGTCAACTTGTAAATGAGAGGTCTTAGGTTTCGATTCTCGTCAAATGCGAATTTAAACCACATTATTGCTAGTCCATTATGAAGCTTAACTCACTCCTCCACCATTTTAGTGTAGATAATATCGTTTGTTCAAAAGTTGGGGATTTAACTCCCAAGGCCTTACATGTATGTGGGCTATACCTAATAGTAGACAATGAAACTGGATTTATATCCCCAATGTGATCCACGCCACTAATTAAAAGACCCGTTTCTCTTTGTTTAATCCCACATGTGCTCGAAACCACTATAATAAGCACTTGAATTCATCCTTGATTGGAACTCAACGCATCGAAACCAATTAGTACCATTATTTCTACTCAATCAGTCTTCTATTTATCTATCCTCCAGTTTCGCGTCCAATATCCCAAATGGGTGGCCTCAACCCACAAGAAAGCAATATTAATTCCTCCCCCACAGACATGCCTAGCGCTCTGGACCCTGTGGAATTCAGGAGGCAAGGCCACATGATGGTAGACTTCATAGCAGATTACTACCAAAATATAGAGAAGTACCCAGTCCTAAGTCAAGTTGAACCGGGTTATCTCCGGAAGTGCTTGCCGGAGTCTGCCCCAGCTAACCCAGAGCCCATTGAATCCATCCTCCAAGATGTGCAGAATCACATTGTGCCTGGCCTGACACATTGGCAAAGTCCTAGCTTCTTTGCATACTTTGCTTCAAATGTTAGCATTGCTGGGTTTCTTGGTGAACTGCTTTGCACTGGATTCAACGTGGTGGGATTCAGTTGGGTATCATCACCAGCTGTAACTGAGCTCGAAAGCATTGTCATGGATTGGCTTGGAAACCTGCTTACACTTCCCAAGTCTTTCCTTTTCTCTGGCAATGGTGGCGGTGTAATACATGGTAGTACTTGTGAGGCCATTATTTGCACCATGGTAGCTGCCAGGGATCAAATGCTAAGGCAAATTGGTCTAGACAACATGCAGAAGCTAGTTGTGTACGGGTCAGATCAAACACACAGTGCACTTCAAAAAGCTTGCCAAATTGTTGGTATCAACCCAAACAATTTCCGGGTCATCAAAACTACAAAGTCAACATCATTTGCCTTATCACCTGAATGCTTAAAATTGGCAATTTCTTCAGATGTTGAAGCTGGGCTAGTGCCATTGTTTCTATGTGCTACCGTTGGTACAACTGCGACCGCTGCGGTTGATCCACTGGACTCACTATGCCAAGTGGCAAAATATTATGGCATATGGGTTCATGTGGATGCGGCATATGCAGGAAGTGCCTGCATTTGCCCCGAATTTCGCCATTTCATTGATGGTGTTGAGGGTGCGAATTCATTCAGTCTTAATGCGCACAAATGGCTGTTCACTGCACTCGACTGTTGCTGTGTTTGGGTTAAAGATCCAAGCACATTAACGAGTTCACTGTCAACTAATCCCGAGTATTTGAGGAACAAGGCCACTGACTCAAAGCAAGTGGTGGACTACAAAGACTGGCAAATAGCCCTAAGCCGGAGGTTCCGGGCCATGAAACTATGGCTTGTGCTTAAGAGCTATGGCTCTGTTAACCTTAGGAACTTTCTCAGGAGCCACGTCAAAATGGCCACGCTTTTTGAAGAGCTTGTTTCCACGGACAGAAGGTTTGAGGTTGTGGTGCCTAGGGTTTTCTCCCTGGTTTGTTTTAGGGTTTCACCGTCTGCTGCAATAATAATTAGTGATGATGAGATTAATGTCGAAAACCGTATAGACGAGGTTAATCGAAAGTTACTGGAGGGCATCAATGCATCAGGTCATGCGTTCATGACTCACGCTGTGGTTGGAGGTATGTATGTGATACGGTGCGCAATCGGTGTAACGCTGACGGAAGAAAAACACATAGCCATGGCCTGGAAGTTGGTTCAGGAGCATGCAGATGCCATCCTCATGAAAAATAATATATAAGCCCTGGTACTCTTGATTTATACCTCAGAGTTGGATTTCTAATTCCTTCAACAATGTTGCCATTAAATTTGAAAGTTGGTACTGGTGCTGATGCTGGTCTATTTATGTTATTTTGGAATCCAGAGGTCCATAGTACATCATTATGCTATTGAATGATGCTCTTCTGCCTCGTGGTCTTGTGTCATTTGAGGATGATGGTCCACAATATTTCATTCATGTTCAACAAATTAATCTTGATAAAATATCAACTAATGTATTGTCATTTCCTTTTATATGTTCAAAAATTGGTTTAAAACCATTTCCTGTAATTGAATCAATAAATTAACCCATCTTCCGGCTGCCTATTTATTAGCATACATTTTTTTGTAATGAGAAACTATATTTTGACAATCTGTTTTAATCGTAAATACTTCATTATGTAAAAATAAAGAAAATGCTTCAAGTGAGTTAATTATTCCTAAAATTTCTAAGTCTGTTGATGGTAATCTTAACTGTACATCACTAAATTTTCCTGATGAATATATACAAACTTATTCGTCAGACTTTGGTGACCCCTTATACTTTTTCTGGTATAGTATACCTGCCCATCCTAATGATGAAGCATCTGTTTCAACTATTTTGTAACTATCATCTAATGGTAATGTTAATGTCTTAAGTTTAGTAACTTCTTCATTTATATTTTGAAATAATTTAATATCTTCATTATTAAAATATTTTTGTCCTGTTTTGCTACTTTTACTATGTAATACTGTTATTTTTCTTCCTAAATCTGGGATAAAATTTCTTGCATAATTTAACAATCCTAAAAATGCTTGTAATTGTTACTTATCTTCTATATCTGGAAATTCTAAGACCTTTTTAGCTATATGATCTTGTAATTATATTACCTGACTTGATATACATTCCTAAAAATTCTATATCTTGCTTTTCTAATGCTATTTTAATTTTGCTAATCACAATTCCATTATTGATAAATTCTTGTAAAACTATCTCTAAATGCTTCCTACGTTCATTTCTCTTTTTACTATGTACTAAAATATCATTTACATAAACACTATAAAAATTATCATATTTCTTGAAAATTTGATTCATCTTTCTTTGAAAGATCGATAGAGCATTTTTATGTCCAAATGGCATAACAAGCCACTTAAAATGTCCTTCTGGACAAGTAAAAGTTGTCCACTCAATTGATTCTTCTGCTAATCGTATTTCCCAAAATCCTGATTTACAATCAAATTTACTAAAATATTTATTTTCTTGAATTTTATTTATAAGTTCATCCTTATTTAGTAATTTATAATTATTTTCATATGTATTATCATTTAATCTATTGTAATTATAAAACTATTATAACCTTACCTCTATTTAGTTCTAAATGTTTTCTTACTATAAATGCTGCTGATCTATGTCTAGACTTAGAGGATCTAATTACTTTAAATTTAATAACTCTTTTATTTGCTGTTCAAACTCTTGTTTATCTATTAAACTACAAGGTATATCTATCAGTTGTCTTTATGGTTAAATCTGGATTAATTATATCTAATTTTGCTAGTATTTTACTTTTATTCCAATGTAACTGTGGGTCTTCTCCTATAATCCTAGTTTGTTCTACTAACTGTAACAATTCTTCTAAACTCTTTGGTCTATCTAACTGTAATATACGTTTTCCTTCTTCTAAATTCAGATATTGATGTTCAAATATTTCTTCATCAAACTCTTATATATTATTATTCTCATTATTTTCTTTTGAGTTTTCTAAATAATAATTATTTTGGCCAGTAGACTCTTTTATATTTATGCTTTTGTATGTTTCTATTGTCACATCCCGCCTCGAGCCCCCACCGCATCCCGGGCTCGACTCCACCATAGCATGATATTGTCCACTTTGGGCCCCAACCACGCCTTCACAGTTTTGTTTCTGGGAACTCACGGGCAACTTTCCAGGGGGTCACCCATCCTAGGATTGCTCTCACGCGCTACTCGCTTAACTTCGGAGTTCCCATGGAACCCGAAGCCAGTGAGCTCTCAAAAGGCCTCATGCTAGGTAGAGATAGGAATATACATATAATCTTACAGGATCCACTCCCCTAGGCGATGTGGGATGTAACAATCCACCCCTCTTAAAGGTCCGACGTCTTCGTCGGCACACACACGGCCAGGGTTAGGCTCTAATACCAAATTGTCATATCCCAGCCCGGGCCCCCACCACATCCCGGGCTCGACTCCATCGTAGCACGATATTGTCCGCTTTGGGCCCCGACCACGCCATCACGGTTTTGTTTCTAGGAACTCATGAGCAACT
Organism: Pyrus communis; assembly: GCF_963583255.1. Lineage (NCBI taxonomy): Eukaryota > Viridiplantae > Streptophyta > Magnoliopsida > Rosales > Rosaceae > Pyrus > Pyrus communis. The sequence goes on from NC_084818.1 coordinate 14,351,798, forward strand.
TCCCAGGGAGTCACCCATCCCAAGATTGCTCTCGCATGCTACTCACTTAACTTCGGAGTTCCCATGGAACCCGAAGCCAGTGAGCTCCCAAAAGGCCTCATGCTAGGTAGAGATGGAAATATACATATAAGGCTTATAGGATCCACTCCCCTAGGCATTGTGGGATGTAACATCTATAGTATTACTTTGGTCAGTTATTATAATGCCTTTTTTGAAAAATGTTACATTAGGATTCATAAATAAAAAACCTTGTAAACTTTTCAAAAAGTTTAAACCTAAAATAAATGGGTATAATCCTACTGGTTAATGGTAAATTAAATTGTTGTTTTTCTACTTTAATAGACTCATTATTAATGCAATGTGTTAAATAAACTGGTCTATCATCAAACTGTGTTATTCTTACTGGTTTTGCTAATTTTTGCCTATATTTTTCTGGTACTAACTCTTCTCTTATGATACTCTTTGTACTCTCTCTATCTATCATAGTTGTTGTTTGTATCTTATGTTCTTTTGTTAATTCTATTTCACAATTTATAGTAATTAAAGAACTATTTTTTGGTTTTCTATACTATAAACAATATTTCCTAATATTTTAGTATTTTCTTATGATTCTGCTAAATTAATTTCTAATAACTTATTATTATACCACTTTTCGCACAATATTGAATATGTATTATAGTGTTTATTTACAACTAATTTACTACACTTATAATATTTTTCTGGCCAACCTAAATTAATATATTTATACTCTTGTTCATGTTGTTTCTTCTATAAATGCACACATATACTCTTCTAGATCACTATTTGAACTACTTGAATCTTCAGAGTCTGAATCTATATATTTATATTTTTTATACTATAAATACTCTCATTATCACTTAAATCATCTAAATTGTATATTGACTAAATATCTTCATCTTCTTCTAACTTAAACAATCCATCAAATGTACTTTTTCTTTCGGCTGTTTTCCTAATTTTGGACATTTGGGTATAATATGCGCAACTTCTCCACATGAATAACATTTACAACTACTCTTATCTTTTGGTGCTTTATATTTTCTAATCCAAGGTTTACCACTTTTTTTCCTAAATTTTTTTGGAATATATTTTCTCTTCCTATATGTTCTTAAAGGTCTTATGCTGAAATTCTTTTACTGTTTGTAGGGTTTATATTTCTTTTTGTATATTTTCTTATGCTTATTTTTCTTATCACAACCATACTATTGTGGTAAATCTATATTTTTACAACTCATGTAAAATTGTTTCCTAATCTTCCTTTCCTTTTAGCTTTTATTTGACTACACTCTTGTCTAAGTATATCATATACATGTTGAATTATCAGTCCTATTGCAATATCATTTTTCTTTGGATGCTTTTGCTATTCATTCCAAATCTTTTCTCCTATTGGTCCCTTTATTTTTGTCATATAAGTATCTAATAAATTAATATCACTAATTCTACATGTTCTTCCTAAATATTTAAAAAAGTTTGTTATATACTCAACTATATATTGTAAATCACAAATTTGTAACTGTTCTAAATTCCTAATTGTTCTTATCTGTTCTTATTCGCCTCTGCCATCTAACTTATTATGATCAAAAAATTCTTGTTTAATCAAAGTAACAAAACCATCAATATTAAAATGTGTTTTGGCTACTTGATGCTATTCTGGATTTTGAACTTTCCATGACTAGAAATAATAAAAAACTAAACCATCTAAAGTATGTTCAAAATAATCTAACATATTTTGTGAATTACTAAAATCTAACATTAATGTTGCATGTACGCAACCTTTTTCTCATCTTTCAATTGTTGTCTCCCAATCTTGTATATCTACATTATCTAAGTTTAATATATTTCCTGCTATATTAATTTGTTCTAACCCTCTCAAATATGGAATCCTATTTGTTCTAGATGGTTTTATTATACTTTCTTCTATGTAATCTACTCTTGCTTTTTCATTATATTGTTCATTTGTTGGTCTAAAAAATTATTGGTCAGTTCTATCTGTGTATCCTGGATTTGGATTTTCTACTACTGATGTGCTACTTTCTTCTGCTGGATTACATTATGCTTTTAATTCTAATAAATTATTATATTCTTTTGATCCTAAAATATGTTTTACTCATATTTTTGAAATTAAAATTTTCATCTCTTCATCTGAAATTCTATGTAGCCCTAAATTATGTCTTATATTTTTCTAAATATTGTTCTTCATCCAAATGATCAATATCTTCTATAAACTTATCTACAATATGATCAAAATTTTGCTCAACTAAATTAATGTCAAAATTATCAAAAGTCATATGAATACTTTCATTTTTTATCTCACTTTCATCATCTTCTATTTATTCTAGTTGCTTGTAATTACTAAACCTAATTGTTACTTCACCTGTACTAGTTTCATATATTTGTACTTTATCTTGTTGTCTATTTCTTGCTACTTGTAAATTAGGTAATGTCCACTGAGTTCATTCTAAAAAACTATTATCTACGGGTTTTGCTTCTGTCATATTTACATATTTACTACCAAATGTTTGAACCAAAATTTTGAAATTCTAAATTAAACTTATGATTATATCTATCAGACACTTTACCAATATACATTAAGCTAATACACAAATTTTTATACTCTCCTTTCATATTATAATTTTTTTGTTCTTATGCTTACTTTATATATTTACTAAATTCATTAATTATCATAACATAATTTGCAATACATCATATGACTGCTAAGTTTGAACTTAAGTCTACTTCAGCTGTTGTTATTGCTGCTTGTTGGTGATTATCACATCTATCATCATATATGGACACTAAAACTTTTGTGTAACATCCCACATCGCCCAGGGGAGTGATCCTTATATGTATATTTCCATCCTTACCTAGCACGAGGCCTTTTGGGAGCTCACTGGCTTCGGGTTCCATAGGAACTCCGAAGTTAAGCGAGAAGGGGGCTAGAGCAATCCCATGATGGGTGACCCACTGGGAAGTTGCTCGTGAGTTCCCAAAAACAAAACCGTGAGGGAATGGTAAGCCCAAAGCGGACAATATCGTGCTACGGTAGTGGAGCGGGCCCGGGAAGTAGTCCCGCCCGGGCCGGGATGTGACAATTTGGTATCAGAGCCTAACCCTGGTCGTGAGTGTGCCGACGAGGACGTCGGGCCCCTAAGGGGGGTGGATTGTAACATCCCACATCGCCCAGGGGAGTGATCCTTATATGTATATTTCCATCCTTACCTAGCACGAGGCCTTTTGGGAGCTCACTGGCTTCGGGTTCCATAGGAACTCCGAAGTTAAGCGAGAAGGGGGCTAGAGCAATCCCATGATGGGTGACCCACTGGGAAGTTGCTCGTGAGTTCCCAAAAACAAAACCGTGAGGGAATGGTAAGCCCAAAGCGGACAATATCGTGCTACGGTAGTGGAGCGGGCCCGGGAAGTAGTCCCGCCCGGGCCGGGATGTGACATTTTGTGCCTACTTGTGCTCTGGTTAATCCTGCTATTCCAATTAATATTGTTCCTATGTGAATCTGACTGAAATATGATTTTCTCAAATGACTAATTGCTTCTTTACTAACTAAATTAAGTGTAACTTCTTTATCAATACAGCTAACTTCATGTTGACTAATGCTACTTACAATTTTACTTCTATTTTCAAATAAGCCTAATTGATACAAATTATATTTATTTTTCTGTGTTCTCTCAAAACCTCTTCTAATAAATTCTTGTTCTTCTTCTTCATTTGGATAAATATCTTCATCTCTAACTACTTCTTTTCCTTTTCTCCTAAAAAGTTCCATTTTCTGTTATCAAAAGGATTTATCTTAGGTCTTCTAATATGATTATTTGTACTTAAAGTTAAATTTTCTAATTTTTCTAACAAAGATGGTGGAAGTGATGAAGATGCTTTATGTAAAACTTGATTTATTTCTATTATTTGTTCTTCAACTTGGTCTAATTTTTCAACCAAACTTAAAAATAATTGAATAATTAAATTATTTTGCCAAATGGGAATATTACTGCTAGCTACTTGTGTTGAAAAATCTGTTAATCCTACTGGTTCTTTATCTAACTTACTAATTTCTTTCAAAACTTGGATATATTTTCTGCTAGTTCTAGAATCGGTCATTAAACTAATAATTTATCTATTTTATTATGTAGCTTATCTACTTGTTCACTCAACTCTTTTTGCACTAATTGAATTTTTTGAACTTCTAATTTCTGCTCAACTATTTCTAGTGATCTAAATTCTACTTTCTTAGGCTTACTATCTATGAGGTCAATAAGCTCTTTTATCTCTCTTTTGCTAGGAAACCTTTGAATATTTTTATTATTATCTTCTAACTGAGATGTAATATAATCTAAATTATGTCTAATTATTTTTATGTAATTTTTCTAAAAATGCCCTAACAAGTGGTTTGACAAATGATTATGCTTATTATTTTCTAATTTTATATTTTCTGCTTGACTAATAATAAGATCTACAATACTATTGGCTTGTAGATTTTCTTCACTATGCAAAATATGATTATGCTTTCTCAATAGAAAATAACAAACTAAATTATTTTGGTCTAAGGTTATTTTTCTTTTATGAGGTTCACTAATTTCTAAATTAAGATAATCTATCATAAACTACAGTCTACCTTTCTTTAAATTTACAGCTAACTGGTTTCTTAAAAACTTTCTTTCTTCTCTCAGCGTCTCTAAAACTTGATATGTTGCTCTTTTTGCTTCTAAAACTTTATGCTGCACTTCTATGTTATAAGTCCTACTAATTCTTTTGGATATATATATATATATATGCTAATCTTCTCTTTATGCTAATTATAGTTGGATGTCTAGGATAATAAATACCTGGTGGTTGTGGTTGACAAGGTCTACAAGAACAATAATATCTGTTGTTCATACAAAATAAACAAGTGTGATATCACTTGTGTTAATGACTTCCGTCCTCAAGGTACTTCACTATTATAATTATACTATTAAAATGCTAAACTTAGCTCTGATACCAGATTCGCATAGTAGGCCCGGTTAAATAGTCGAATGGCCAATATAACAACTAGACATAAAACCTTGCATATGGAACTCGACATGTTTCAGCATGACGGCCACTCATAGTACAAGTATAAGGCCTTAACAGCTGAACTCAGAGGTACCCTAGTTAATGTTCAATTATTTGTATGGCAACCATTCAACTATAACAGAGTGCTCGAATAAAGTATGATCATCAGTTTAGTAAATTAATAATATAACTACAATAGTGTTTCCCTGTTTTGGACTAGAAGTCTAATTAAACAAACATGCTAAAGAAAGAAAAGATTAAAATGTTTACAAAGAGAAGTGTTTACAAAGAAATGTTTACAAATGATGCTAGGAAGGTTTTGGATGCTTGAGTATGTGAGGATTGAAGGATGGTGTGAGTATGGTGTGTCTCTGCTATGTTGTTTTCGTGTGTTTTTACAATGAATGGAACTCCTCTTATATAGATTGAATGAGAATACTCTGAAAAAATTAAAATCTTTACAAATGTATGGTATGGACATCTCCTTGGTACTTGTCATCTTCTACTGTTGCTGAAATTGTCATCACTGTTTCTAAAACGTGATCTAACTTATTTGTCTTCTTTTTGCTTTGCATGTGAACTTGATTGTCTTCTTTTGTTTTGTCTTGATAAATGCATGTGAGCTTGTTGCATGGTTGTCTCTTGGAGCCCATTTTTTGGTTTTGTTTTGAGCATGCATGTGATCTTTCTAAAATGTTTTTCTTCCTTGTCTTATTTCTAATGCCCAATTTGGGCATTATCAAAATTTTATGTCCTGATGATTAAAATGAAACCTTTCAGGGTGTTTTGGTTAGTTTTCCCTTAAAATTAAGATATCCATTATTTTTATAAATTAAGATAATCGATTCTCAAAAGATAAGGGGTAATGGACTTGTTTTTCAACCTTCAAATAACACCATTTGGAAAAATAACTAAAATCATGAATAATATAGCCATTCAATTGTGATGCTAAGTTTGCAACTATCCAACATTTCTAACCGATCCCTAGTTCATCCAAGTGTACTTGTCATGATTTTTTATGTATACGATCTCGTGCTATGTTCAAACAAATTTGACGGTTGGATCGTTGAAAGCATGTTTGTGGAGTTTGACTCCCCACAATACAAGTGTTTCAACCAACACTTAATGTTTTCATCCATAACACTGTTAGGTGTAATCTATGATTTTGTTCTAATCCCTATTGTAAGTATTTTTATTTCATGATCGGGCTTGTTCGTTGTATTATTATGGAGTCGGTTATTGTTTTGGTAGAAATCGGGAAAGTTTGGAGATAAAATGGCTGTTGAAAATTACATTAAGTTTGTAATCGTTGAATAATTTTGTCACATTACCTGACGTTGAAATATTTTTTCTATGTAATTTTTGGCGTATACGATCTCATAGTTTATATGAATAATACCGACGGTTGGATTGTCGACAATAATTATACAGAGTCCAACAATCGTATATGGATTTGGATATGTGAAATAAGGTTTGAATTTAAAATAAGGAGCCTCTGTTGGGAAAACTTAAAATATGTGCCCGACAAATACCCTAAATCCTAAACCCTAATTTATGCTCGACAAATACCCTAATAAATTGCCCAACAAACCGTCTGTCATGTAAAATATGGCGTAATGTTACTTAAGGGACAAAGGTCTGTCGAGTAAGTGCATGAATTTTTTTTTTTTTTTGTTTTTAAAAAAGATAATTACATATAGTTTATTACAATAATTGTACATTAATAAACTCTCAGTCATTGTCGGTATACTCATATGCTTTCTTCATGTCCCTCTCAATGTCACTTTCACTGCTTGAGTCATTGCAGCTATCTTCTACCAAGGAATTCCGTTGAGTTGGTGGTGTGCATCCAAGGTCAATAGACAATGCATCAATTTCAATTTCAAGGGCACCTTCTAGCTCGAACGGTGGTTGAACAATGTGGTTTCTTTGGACTCTAGGAAGGTTTGTGGTGAATGAAGAAGAACTCGCATCGTGATCATCTAGGTCATCGTCGGTATCCTCATCGTCACCTTGAGCCAACAAGTTCCAAATGTTTCTATGTAGTAAGAATTGGACTACTTTCCAACACCCTTGAGCTTTGGATCATCCAAGTAGAATACTAGTTTCACCGTGTTGGCGAGGATGTAGGGATCACTTTCAAACCATCGAGTGTTTGTGTTAACATATAACAAATACATATCTTGAATGACACTTTTTAGTTTGTCCGAGTTCGTATCATACCAATGACACTTGAACAACATCTCTTCCTTACAGTTTTGTGTATCACGATTGAACCACAGTCAACAGTTTACTGAAGAAAAAAAAAACGTTTTTTCATCTTCCCCTGGGATATAAATGCCACTATTTTATGTGCATAATTTAACAATTTTCACACCACGAATTCCTACACTAAAAATGCTGCACAATTAAATTTCCCGACTCCAAATATATTTCAAAAACAACTACAAATTTCACATCCTACACAGTTCAACATATACAAATATCACAACTAAAAAAATTCATGCTTCCTACTAAAAACTAATCATAAATAACACATTCGAAGGAAAAATAATGACAAACTCAAAATAAACTAACCTTCAAATATTTCGAAGAGGAAGAGATGGTGATAGATGCAACAGAGGATGGAGGGAGATAGACAGAGAGACAGAGAAAGAGATAGAGGGAGGGAGAAGCAGCGGGGGACGACTTGGGGGTTGCAAAGCACAACAATGAAAAACGGTGAGAGGAAAATGGGAGAACAAGGCAGCAGACTCTGAGCTAAAAGGTGAACTAGATCTTGCTCGACAAAATCAGTCGTCGCACAATTTCAACTGCTTCTCTCCTAAGTACATGTTCCCTTGTTTTTTTACACGTCATAAATTAGGATTTTGTAGACGACCACATAATCTTACACGACAGATAAATCTGTTGGTTAAACCATATTTACATGACGAACAGCTATCCGCCCCATTAACCCTCATTAATTGCGCGCCAAATTTTTCCTTTGCCGCCAACTGTTTTCCGCCGGAAATATTTTTACCATACGACATTGTTCTCTCTCTAAAGATTTTCTAGCAAACCTTAAATGTTGACTTTACAAACCTTGCGAACCTATGAATCCATCAGGTAAGAAGTTTTACGAAAGTTCGTGCGTCGCTCAAAATTTGATAGGGCAGGGCAAGCCATAATTTCTAGTAGTGTGTAATTCTCTTTTACATTTGTTATGTTTTTTCTTTTTTACAATAATAATCATTTTCATTGATGAAATGCAGGGTCAAATTACAAGATTTGGAACAAAGTACAACACATACCCCAACAGAGGAGCTAGAGTTGTAGCAAAATCAAACAGTTGCGAACTACAATCACAAGTTTCAATCAAGTCTCTTCTTTTTCCAATTTGCAGATATGGGTGTGTAGACGAAGAAGAACTACTATATATTGCCATTAATTATCAACAATATCAACAATGTGGCGAACATGTAGACTATTAAACGAGGCATATAAAAATTGTAATAATCTCCTGTTGGCAATTGTCTATTGCCATCAACAATTAGATTATGAATATATAGACAGCATAACCAACACATGTAGATGATTTAGAATATTATTGTAGATATCATATCAATAATATATGCAAAATCCTTTTATTAGATAATTTTTTTAGTAGTACCACACATTATGAATAGAACAATACATAACTGCTCAAAGATAAGTAGGAACTCTTACTTAAAAATTTTCAAAATTGTTCATTGTCACTTCACTAGTACAAAAAACACTTTGCACAACGCAGGTCCTTCGTCGCGCAAAATCAAAAAACGTCGCGCAAAGTCAAAAAACGTCGCGCATAAACGTCGCGGCAAGGCAGTGACAGAAGGCTTTGCGCGACGCAAGTAACCCCATCGTCGCGCAAAGACACTTTGCGCGACGTATTTTGCGCGACTCAACATCCGTCGCGCAAGTTTCTTTGCACGACGCATGTAAAGGCTTCGTCGCGCAAAGTGTCTTTGCGCGACGTATTTTGCGCGACTCAACCTACGTCACCCAAGATCCTTGCGCGACGTATTTTGCGCGACTCAACCTACGTCACTCAGGATCTTGCGCGACGTATTTTGCACGACCCAACCTACGTCACTCAAGATCCTTGCGCGACGTAGACTATAGTCGCTCAAAGTGTCTTTGCGCAACGCATGTTCCCAAGTTGCGCAAAGATACTTTGCGCGACGCAGTCTACGTCACGCAAAGATACTTTGCGCAACTTGGGAACATGCTTTGCACGACGTATTGTATGTCGCGCAAAGTGGAAATTTGGTTTTGGTAAAAAATATTACTTTCTTAATTTTTAATAATATTGTAATTAAATTCTAAATAATAATTAATTAACCAAAGAAAAGTATTTAATTATACAATATATGAAAATGTACATACAAGATGTCCAAATGAAAAAGAAAAAACTACAAGTAATCTTCTAGGTGAAGTGGCTACTGGGTATCGGCAGGGTGAAGTGGCTCGGAGGTTGAAGGTGTAGCAAGATCAGGTATTGGTAGTGAGATTTGGAGGCCGGTCATCTGTATGGCTCGTATAAGATCTCTCATCTGTCCGTCATAAGTATGCAGCTGCTCGCCCTGGGCCCTTATTTGCTCATTCATCTGCTCACCCTGGGCCCTCATCTGCTCGCCCTGGACCTCAAGCTGACCCTTTAGGGTTATCACTTTCTCCTTCAATGAATCGACCTCTGTGGTGTTTGATCTGGAAGAAGAGGCACCAGTCTCACGAAGTCGTGCTTTCCCCATGCACCGAACAACCTTGCCGTGACAAAGACCGAAGTTCTGATCTAGGACATCAGTCAAAATCTGAAAACCTGCATCATCAGGTACTATGACGTCCTCAATTGGGGTCTCCGGGGGAAGTTGCGATGTTGCTTCTTGGAGAACAGTAGTGCTCTTTTCCACCATAAGAGCCTGTAATAATAAAGAAAAAACATATATATAAATAATATTTGAACGATTCATACATATAAGAATAATAACAATTACATATACTTACATGAAGCTGCCCAGTGGTCTCATCTCCAGGTCGAACGTAAACGTCCTCGAACATGTCGATCTCTGGGAACTTAGAACCCTCCTGAAGAAAGAAAAAAAAAACATTAAGAAAATTTTATTAATCAATAATAATAAATAAATTGTATAAAATTTCTAAATTAATATACTTTTACCTGACGTCGTGTCTGAAGCCTATATGAAAAGGGCTTCGAACCAGAATGGTGGAGAAGTGTCTTTGACTCCCGAGCTATCTTGCCAGCAACAGATTTCTTCTGTTAATTTATGAAGAAAAGAATGCAAGAATCGGAAAAATAATTTATGAACCCAATGACATTCATGAACAAGCAACTCAGACATGGCATAAAGTACAAGATTATAATAAACAAGAATCGATAAGATTAGCTTATGAATTTGAAAAAGAAACAGAAGAGGTAATTTCAAAAATTGATGAAATAGATCAAAATGAATTAAATAACGAGATACAAGAGTTGGATGATTTAATTTCATTACTAGATTCGATACATACCTAAGTAATCCAGTGAGTCAAAATGAATATACAGAACATCAAGAAGAACAATATTTTTATGCAGAACCAAGTAGTTAAAGGTTAAAAATTAATACACTAACCGACAACTTGTCTCGCACCAAATCCTTCGTACAATCTGGAATTTCTGCCCATTTCTCCCACTGCATAGGACAAATTTGTTTAATAACAACACCACAGCTACTAGCGATGATGCTATGTTGTTGAGCTGTAGCCGCTCCATGATGTAATGGGTCATACTCAATCTTGATCTTGGAGCCAGTCAAACGTACACTCTGTGCCGGCTTCAGCATTCGACTAGGCCCCCTAGTTTTTTTTTTAGCTGGCCAAAAATACTTAAATGGTGAAAACCCAAAGCTTAAATTTTCACAAAAAATTCAACATAACTTCCCCTAATAGTATAGCATTTCCCAAAATGATAATATAGCATTTCACAATCCAACATAACTTCCCCTAATAGTATAGCATTTCACAATCCAACAAATTTTTAGCATCATAAAAATAATAATTTTAAAATGAAAAAAAAATACAACGTAGTCATCAAGAATTAGAAAAAAAACTACCTGGATGGGAGGCCTCACCCTCGACTCTGGATGCTGCGGAAGTGTGATCAGAAGGGTCCGGCTCACGACGACGTCGGTGAGGTCGTCGTGCACTGAGCGGGTGAATGGATATTGATGACGTCGATGAGACAGGCACCTGGGGCCCCATAGGAGTAGCCTCAGTAAGGGGTGTAGGAGGCTCATTGGTCACGCTCCGACGACGAGTGATCAAATGCGACATCTATACACTTAATTTGCGTCGGCTTCGAGTTTGGCGTCACTGCCTTGCGAACGAGAGGGAGAAAGATGAGTCTTAAAAATCAAATTTGGATTCAATATATGGGAAAGAGGGAAAGAGGGAAAGAGGGAAAGAAAAAGGGAAAAAGGGAAGAAGGAAAGAAGTTTATACGGGAGGGAAAGAGGGAAAGAAAGAGGGAAAATCAAGTGGTCTATTAATTATATTAAGTGGTCTATTAGATTAAGAGGGAAAGAGGGAAAGAGGGAAAGAAAAAGGGAAAAAGGGAAGAAGGAAAGAGGTTTATACGGGAGGGAAAGAGGGAAAGAAAGAGGGAAAATCAAGTGCTTCATGTCCGGTTACAGTTGTCAAGGGCTCACACAATCATCCAAACCATATATAACTCGATTAATTAGCTTTCTAAATATAATTTTCCCGGGAAATCAAATCAAGCATCAGATAAGAGGATCATCAAACAGCCAAACCAACACAAAAATGTAAACGAAGAAACCAGAAACAAAATCGCATTGCTGCTAATTCAAATTAGATAAACGAACATGAAGATATTACAGCTTTTGATAATATAATATAAAAAATTGTCTTAAAGAAGATATTAGATGCTAATCTCAAAATAAATTATAGCTGCTTGAGAAATCTTCTTCAACCTGAGAGAAGCAGAATTGTCTTAAAGAACATGAAGATATTACAGCTTTTGATAATATAATATAAAAAATTGTCTTAAAGAAGATATTAGATGCTAATCTCAAACTATATTAGATGTTAATTGCAAATTCCATCTGAATATCGAAAGTTGTCAGCAAGATTCTATCACCTATGCAAATATCTCCATCATCATCACATTCAAATCAACTTTAGTTAATTGAATTAACTTTAATAATTGTAATAGGAAGTAATGATTATGTCCAACCTTCGGGACAACATTTGTAGACAAACTTTAGTTAATTGAATCAACTTTAGTTAATTGAATTAACTTTAAAAAAATTACCAAAAATGTGACTTTACTCCTTTCAAGTTCAATTTTTATTTCACATAAACCCATAATAATTTTTTTTACATATATTATTCAATTCCATCTTCTCCTTGGTGATTGCATTGAGGCTTGATCTTGGTGATTCCACAGGCTTACTCGTGAACTGGGCTGGAAGATTCTTTTGGTTTCCTCCAATCGTTGATTTTCCACAGGCTACTCTTGAACTGGGCTGGAAGATTCTTTTGGTTTCCTCCAATCGTTGATTTTCCACAGGCTACTCTTGAACTGGGCTGGAAGATTCTTTTGGTCTCCTCCACTTGTTGATTTTCCTTTGTGCTACTCTTGAACTGGGCAGCAGGATTCTTTTGGTCTCCCCCGAAGGTCTGAGCTTCCTCCTTTTATCTGTTTCTTTGTTCAATCTTTCCAATTCGTATTGAAGAGGGTTAGAGGATAGCTCAGCATATGCAGTTGTTGCTTGTCTCCACATGCTACAACTGAAGATGACTACTCGAGAGCAACGCTAGGTAAGCAACCAGGGAATAGATTCCAGGCAGTCGGACCCAGATCGGAAGACTGACTCCAAGTGCCGGCTGATTGCTTCTTTCACTTTGCCATGCGAGTAAGAACAAGGACAAAGAAAAAGACAGGGAAAGAGCATGATATGAGATACTTTTGCTTTTGACCTTGATGATATGAGATACCTTTGCTTTTGAAGAAGCGGTGAATGAATCAGCACATGTATTTGTTGTGCTTGTCTCCACATGCTTCAATCTACCGTTTCCTCCTGGGTCATCTGTACACCAGGCATCTGGTATCTTCTTTGGGGAAGAAGAAAAAATTGAGTATTTCGAAAGGCTTTGCTGGGAGTGCGCCCTCAAAGGTGAGGAAGAGTTGGGCATTTTCTTCAGGTCTGCCTTGCCATAAAAGATGAAGGTCGACATATATAGGGATTTCTCAATAGCAAGTGGTGGTACTGTTCTTTTACCCTTGTCGACAAAAGTTCTGAACAACGCCTCTTCGATTTCTGAACGACGCCTCTTCGATTTCTGAACTTCAAATAGTGATGACTCTTCGATCTTTGAATAAGCGGCCCTTCGATTTCTGAATAAGCGGCCCTTCGATTTCTCGAGCCCAGAGCCAAACGGCTCTCTTCTGTCCATTCCCATCCCCTGTGCAGAAGGATAATAATATTATTTGTTGTAAACCCCGAAGCCCTTTGTTCTCTCTAGAAAAATGAGAGACATATCTCACTACTCTCATTTCAAACCTCCACGCGTCTTCAACTTTGTCAGAGATATGAAAAGCCGAGATTGTGTCTGAAGAGTGTTGACGAAATTTACGCAGGAAAATCCGGTGGTTGTGTCGCAAAGTCTTTATAGAGGTGATCGATCACCTCTAACATGCACACTTTGAAGATTGCCCATCCGTGAAAATCGTCTCCGGCCCTTTGAGATTTTACTCCATCCAACCCTTCTCTTTTAACATTTTTGAAAATGGCTAACCCATCTAACATTTGCTTAGATTTGAGTCTCAGCAGTGATCCGGTTGCGCCGCGTCAAGGTAATGTATGGTGCCCGTCTTTCTTATCTTCTAATGGCCCTCTTACAGGTGAAGACTCCGTGATGACGGATGCAACAACAGCTACGATAGTAGCTAGGAACCTCCTTACTCCCAAAGATAGTAGGCTGCTTTCAGGACGGTCCGATGAGTTGGCCGTTCAAGAGTCCCTCGCTCTCAGTGTTCAGTGTGCGGGCTCTGTGTCCAACATGGGCCAACGCCTGCTTGCTCGATCCCGTCAAGTGGAATCATTGATGGCAGAGGTGGAAAATCTTAAGCAAGAGATCAAACAGCTTAAGTACGAGAATAGAAGTTTGCATGTGCTTGCAAATAACTATTCGACGGGTATGAAGAGAAAGCTTGATGAGCTGCAAGAATCTGAAGGTCGAATTCAAAGTGACCGTCAAAGGTTTGCGGCTTATCTCCAGAGGCACCTTTTTCCTGGGTCATCTAGCGTTCCACCCAGTATTGAGGCCTCGAATGCTCTATCTTCGATGCCTCCCGCTCCGATGCCTCCTGCTCCGATGCCTTTCGCTCCGATGCCTTCCGCTTCTAGAGTTTTGCCACGTAGTGGGGCTTCACGTAAACAACCTTTGTGAAGGCTCCATCATTTTGCCATGTTTTTTTTTTTTATTTTATTTTTATTTTTTATGAACATGTTTTGTTTTATTCAGTGTATTGTTTTATTTTTTATTTTGTTTTATTTTTTATGAACATGTTTTGTTTTATTTTTTTTATTTTTACTCCAGGATATGTTCACGAATCGGATGAGAACTCCGAGTCATAAACTAGTACCTAAAACAAGAAACAAAACAAGATTAAGAATCTGGAATAAAATAAAGTTTAAAACACTAAACTAGACTAAAAGAATGCGAAACTAAACGCTTAAAACACTAAAACAAACCAAAAGACTCAAACATCACCCAAAACACTAAAACCCGTTTTGCTTATAAGTACAAAATAAATAAATTAAAATCTACTCAGTAAATACATATATGAAAACAATGAATTGATTCGATCGTCAATTTAAAACATTTACACAAGTGGATACCACAAAAGAAAAAGGCAATGCAAGAACCCCAACCGTCAAACTTGTTTGTATATACTTGGAGATCTTATACGTCAATTTAAAATATTACAAGTGGATACTACAAAATCTTATGTTACACTTAATGAAAGTATAAATAAACTCTAAGTGTTAGTGAATCTATCGTTTTGATAGGAAACTCATTGTACAAAACTAGTTTCAACGATCTAACCGTCAAACTTGTTTGTATATGCTTCGAGATCGCATACGCCAAAAATTGAAAAAAAAAAACATTCAGATATCAAGTAACGGGGCAAACCTTTTCGACGGGTATAAACAAAAAATCACGATTTAACGGTTATTTTAACTCCGATTTTGATGATTTTTTACACGTACACTCCTTGATCCTATATGAATACAATAAACAAATTTGATCATCAATTTAAAATATTTAAACAAATGGATACTAGAAAATCTTATGTTATACTTAATGAAAGTATAAATAAACTCCAAGTGTTGGTGAATCTATTGTTTTGATGGGATACGCATTGTATGAAACTAGTTTCAACGATCCAACCGTAAAACTTGTTTGTATATGCTTCGAGATCGCATACGCCAAAAATCGCAAAAAACAAATATTCAGAGATTATGTAATGGGACAAACCTTTTCGATGGGTATAAACGAAAAATCATGATTTAACGGTCATTTTAACTTTGATTTTGATGATTTTTTACAGCTACACTCTTTAAACCTACATGAATACAATGAACTAATTCGATCGTCAATTTAAAACATTTACACAAGTGGATACCACAAGAGAAAAATGCAATGGAAGAAACCCAAAAGAAAAGCAAAGAAAAAAAAAGTGTGTGTGTGTTTTTTTTTTTTTTTTTTTTTTTTTTTTTTTTCTTTTTGCCCTTTTGCTTATGAGTACAAAATAAATAAATTAAAAATAGGAAAAAAGTGGTAAAACATTCATGTTTTGCCGCCAAAATCTTGCGTGACGCACAAAACGTCGCGCAAAAGACCTTTGCGCGACGAAGATTGGCGTCGCGCAAAAGACCTTTGCGCGACCAAACTTTGCGCGACGAAGGTTGGCGTCGCGCAAAGATGTTTTGAGCGACCCAAATGTATCTGAGTCGCGCAAAGCGATTTTGCGCGACGCCAACCTTCGTCGCGCAAAGTTTGGTCGCGCAAAGGTCTTTTGTGCGACGTTTTGTGTTTTGCGTCGCGCAAACATACTTTGCGTGACAAAATTTGCTTCGTCGCGCAAGTTTCCGTCGCGCAAACATATTTTTCTACTAGTGCTTTATAGAATTTCGTGTTTATAATCAGAACCGTTCATATTATAAATCACCCTATAAAGATCGCCTCTTCAAAAAATCAATTAAAACTAAGGACATTTAATCATCAAACTGTTTAAAAACAAATGAACAGTATTAGTAAAAACATTATGAACCGTCTATATATGTACTATAATAGATTGACTAAACAACCTTATTTTTAATTTATTTTTTGTAGAGATGATCTTTACAATATGATTCATAGTATGAACGATTCTGATCATAAGCAAAAAGTTTTGAGATTAAAACACTAAGCGTTTTGAGTAGGAGTTCTTACTCATCTTTGAGTAGCAAAGTATTATTCTTATGAATACACCTCGCTTACTTAAAACACTCCACACCTACTTTTTAAATTAAAAACTATTTAAATACACCCCACTTACTAACCGAAACTACCCTCATACCTCACACAGTACTCCACACACCCCACACGCCAAACCAATCCCAAGTTTTCCTATGTTCCGAAAAAATTCCAAGCCTTTGTCTTCACCACGAACACAACGTGCATAATTTTGCTGCTTCATATGTTGTCTGGTTGTGTAGAAATTTTCAAAAACTTTTAGCGGTTAAGTTTGAAATTGTGTCACCCTGGAAATTATCATAATTTATGAAAGGGCCACAATTTAACAATTAGCCCTTCCAGTTTCTCGGTTCTGCAATCATAGATACCTCAACGAAATTGCACCCCCATCCATCATAAGAAATAAAATAGAAAACATTTCTTAAATAATTTTTAACAAAACAAAAGAAAACAATACTACTACTACACCATCTAAAAAACATTTGATTATTTAGATTACCTTTGTTATGCTGCATAATACTTCACATTTGAGGAAAAATATAATGATCGGATAATGCAAGCGTATATACAAAATTATATATATTTATTCGCGATTAGATCTCTCTAAAAAGGATTTGGGGTGTAAACATTAAATAATTATTTTTTTTAAAATTCTGGCCTAAAGAGTCATTTCATATTAGGACATGATTATTTAAGAGAGCTACTAGACCCACCCCACAATTCTATTTCCCCACCCCACCTTATTTTCCCACCCCACTCAAAAGGTAAAAATGAAAAACACTCTTTTCTCACCCACTGATATTCCTAAACTATCCCTTACAAAGAAAATTAGTCAATACCACACATCCACCCACTCGTTGGCAAGCAACCCCCTTCTCACCGTCAGCCAACTTTGTCTCTAATTTAATCAAGACTATGAGGATGAGCAACATCCTCGGTTGACCTCGTAGTTGCTCTCTGCAATTACAACTCAAGTAGAGGACTAATCGTAGAAGAGGGAAATCAAAACCACGTCAAATGGGTATGAGAGAATCCAATTACTTCTTAAGGTAATTGTAATGGGTCTATGGTGTTTGATGAAGATTTCGAATGGATGGGAAGGAATTGACATAAGAGATGAGGAAAACAGTGGATTCAAGTGTCGTGTGCGGTGGTTTCAACTTGCTGGGTTCATGTTTTTGTTCCTTCTATTTTCATAATTTAATACAAAAACAAAATAATAAAATAGTTAAAGATGGTCTTATAAGTCATTTTGCAAATGGTTAGAGTTGTAATTTAAAGTATCATTAAAAAGTGGGTGGAGAAATAATGTTGATGGGTGGGTATATCATCTCTCTCATTTAATTAAATTTTTTAGTGGGGTGTCAATAAACAACTCTTATTAAATCTATACAAGAGTGTTTTAGACCTTTCACTTATTTTGCTCATGTCATTCATGTTGATCTCATGCCAATATTTGTATTTCAACCACACAAGTTTGTTTTCTTTTTAAAACGGCCTGGTTTTCAAAAAATATAATGACAAAATTGACGGTTGGGGGAAAGATTGGCACTAACTGAAAGTTCGAGGAGACCCAAAAACGAGTTAATTAAAAGTTGGGAGGGCAAAGCGGAATAATGTCCAAAGTTCAGCTGGTACTAAAGGTGTAGCTTGATGGAAAGGGATTCTCGCCGGATCATTTTCTTAGGGATCTGGAGAATCCCGTGATCATATATGTTCATTGTACATCGCATGGTCATAAATTATTTGAAATTTAAAATTTAAAATTAAATATAAATAGTACCTAACGAAAACTGATCGCACGGTGTACGATGAACGGTCATGATCACGGGATCCTCCGGATTCTCAGGAAAAGGATCTCGCGATGATCCTTTTCCTAGCTTGATCTCCTTTTCCCTTTTTACACAAAATAAAAAAATTGTTTTTCAATTTCTTGATAGGATTTTTACGACATGCAAAAGGAAGGATAAAACACTTAAAATAACTTCCCAGAGAAATAAGGTAATCGTAGTATAGATGGCTCTAGCAAGATCATTCTCCATAGGAATTGAATGAATAATTTATGTTAAAATCAAATCTTAATTAATTATAAACGTTTGGAAAATGTTGATTTTATGACCTAAAGTATTAAAAACGAATTTAATTAAAAACAATTAAATAAATTGGCAAAGTAAAGAAAACAAAAGAAAATAGTTTTGGAAACCAATTTAAGTACTAGAGTTCCGCCGTCACTTTAACAATCCTATGTAAATCTTCCAATTACTTATGACTTACACATGCATATTTTGAGGTTAGATTTTCCTAAAATATGCACTACTTGGACCCCCAACATAGAACTTATCAAACATGCACCCCATCCGTGATGTCCATATTGAACAAGAAAATGCAAGACTCAATAAATTTTGTGAAAACCTTTTGAAAAATCATGCAACCCTTAAGACGTGGTGTCTATCACTATTAGATAGTTTCAAACATGGTAATTAATAATTCAAAACCTGCATGTATAATATCATAAGTAAACTAAAAAAAAACTACATATTCTTGCTAAGACTCGTGGCCTCGCCCTAGCAAAAGAAATTAGTTATGAACAATCATAAAACAAAATATTAAACTAGCAAATAAAATGTTTCCTATTTAAAGTCAAACTTCTCAGAAAAATAGACTTTTGACTGAGCAAATCAACTTTGATTTGGTTCCAAAAGGTCTCTTTTCAAAGCTTAAGACGTCCCCAACAAATCCTCCTATAGAACCTTCCTCAAAATATGCCATATTGACCTTTAAAATACTCAAAACATCCAAAAATGTCAATATGGGAAAGCTGCACAATGGGCATTTTTTTTCTTTGTCACGGTCAAAAGGCTTTGTAGAAGAATCTGGAATTTTGATATTATCACCTTGAAAGACTCATGAACATCCACCAATTGGAATCACTCTAAAATTCATCCGTTTGAGTACTTAACGCTCAAGAGGAAGTTGAATGAGCTACATTGGAAATATAATTCAAAGTCTCAAATTTCGCCAAAGTAACCAATAAATTAATACTAAAAATATGGTAAAATATATAGTACAATATGACACATCAAGTGTTCATATTTAGTAATTAAATGAATTCAACATAATATGTGTGAAATGATATTGAGTATTGTTGAGAGAATTTTACATTAGAAGTCTGGCAAAAGTTGCTCAAAAATCATTGCATCTTTATTAGTTATCAATTGATTACGTTGGATGCTTAAATTGTTAAATGGTATCAAAACATGATATACACACGTGCTACACTCTAGGCATTGATAAATGTATTATTTCCTATATTTTCATGTTAAAAATTAACCAAATTTTTTTTTCATGTTAATTAATATTCATAGGTTTTGTTAAAGAATTGGTCTTAGAAAACTTTATTACTTTTTTTTTTTTTTTCAATTTTAGTCAATTTGTTCTGTGAAACTCCATCCCGAATTTAGTGTATTTTCCTATTAATGGACTTATGAAATTACCTTTTTACCCTTGAGTTGATTTTGTTTGACTGTCTCGTTGAAACGTGTAGTTTTCATTTTATTAAATGATTCTTAACGTACTTATCGCCATGAACGCGTAGGCACAAACAGTTTTAAATTCGGATTTATAATGAAGATTTTATGTGAGCCATTAGTGACATTGTTTTGGAGCCATATGTGAGCCATTTTTCGGATATTTTCGTATTTCATCTTTAGTGACATTGTTTTGTGAGCCATTAGGGCCCACATGTTTCCCCTTGTACCCATGAGTCCCCCCCCCTTTTTCTGAAAATATCAAGCTCTCTCTCTCTCTCTCTCTCTCTCTCTCTAAACACTCTCACTCTCTTAAACTCTCTCCTTCAACTCTCAGCCCTCCCCCTTCTTTTCTCAAAAACTACCCTCCCCGAGGGTACTACACCTATAACAACAACAACATCAATGACACCACTACCACCACCACCTGCTCCTTGGTTGAAACCACAAGCTTAAAACGAACAAGGAACCCTCCAAACACCTCCTCTATCACTACACAATGTAGTTGCACTGTTCACTGAGTTTTCCGACGAATTTCCACATTCTCCGGCAAAGGTAAGCCTTGAATCTCTTCCAAAAGTTGTAGATCGTGTCTTCGTGTATGTTTGAATGTAGTTTTGAGAAGTTTTGGTGATATTTGGACGTAGGAATCTCACGGGGAAAGCTTCGCCAATTTTTTTGGGAAGCACCACCACTTTCGAGGCAATTTCCGACCAAACCACGACAAGTTAGCTATCATGCAAGGTACCATTCTCTTCATCTCGTTGAGTACTACAAATTTGGTTTTTGAATAACTTAATTTGGTTGAGTATCGGAGAAGTTATGAACGTTTAAAAGTATGCCCAGAAACCGACCACCTTTGGCCTGAAAATGGGTCGACCCGACCCGATAAACCTCAACCCAAATTCCTTTGGGCCAGGTCACCCAGCCCAGCCCAACCAAAGTGAACCGGCCCAAAACCCAAAATCGGACCGACCCAAACCCTGAGCCTAGCCAACGCGTGGACCTGTGCGTGGGCTCGCGTGAGGGCGAGCCTTGGTCGGACGTGGAGCACATGCGCCTCCACCTGAGGTACTGTGCTCTGCCGCCGTAGACGACGACGCCAGTGACTTTTTCGGCCAACTTTCCGGTGACCCATCTCGACGTATGGCTGTCGGGGCCACCGCCTTATGGCCGCGCATGCGGTGGCATGTGGGGTACCAGAGGTCCCCCCTTATGTTTTTAGATGTCTTAAATCCGTTTATGACGTCCGTTTTTAGAAATTCAATCGTTATGGTAGACTTTTATTAATTGGACCCTTTTATGTGCTTAGGTGCAATTATTAGCGGCGTTTCCATCTCTTCTATTTCGCACGGCTCTTCAATGACGGAGTATTTGTGAGTGGACCCCTTCTAAAATGCATATTTTATTATTAGAAATGCATAAATGAAAAGCATGATTAATTGATTACGTTTTCTAAAACGTTTATGAGTAAATTGGATTTACGCTTTATTACATTCAAGCTTTATTGATTTTATGTTCTTTGTAGTATATATGATTGATGACTATATACTATGAAGATGTTTTAAGATATGATATTTGAGCTACTGAGCTCCGTTGAGATATCTGTACTTATGTTTGGAAAGATTATGTTCAATGATTTTGTGCTTATCTAGTGGTCACTCTTCTGCCTACGGGAGATGATAGTTATATTGGCTTTGGCCGGGGGTAGGTTGGTGGCTTCGGCCAGGAGATACTTATATTGGATTTGGCTAGGCGTAGGTTGGTGGCTTTGGCCGTAAGATACTGATATATGATACCACTACATAGCACACTATATAGATGTATATATGTTTTATGAAGGTTTTATGGCATGCTAGGATTTTCGGAAAACCTATTACATATTATACTACTAAGTTTTCATAAACTTTGGGGGTTAGTACATTGTTGAATAACTGTTTTAGTATTACATATATATCAACTTGGTCTACTCATGTTTTGTTTTGCACCCCCTCAGGATATAGGAACGAGGCATACAATTCGAGCTACGAGGCATTCCCCTACCAGTGATTTTGTGTTGTCCACTCTGCTTTTGACATCACTTGTAATAACATCTTCTGCTATACCTTCCCCTTGTATTCTAAATTAGATGTATGCTCTGAACATGTCATGAATTATCACTATCATTTTATTTGACGACTGAATATTATTATATTATTTTGGTAAGGTTTATATTTAAATATTACATTGTGTAGTTCGCGGGAAATTTATATGCATGTTTCACTTGTTCTCAGCATATGCATTCATTAAATGGCTTGTGTCATCCTCGGGTGTCGGTCAACACGTGGCCATCCCGTTGTCCTTTGGACATTGGGATCGGGGTGTGTCATGTACGCTTAAGAGGCTTTTGATGGTAAATGGACTTTCCGTAGGAGCTTTGGTGCAAGGCCAATTGGAGGACAAAGTTAAGAGGCTGAAGATCTATGTGTCTAACTTTCATAATTTTCCATGAATCCAATTGTTCCAATTCCACAAATCAGTCCCGTGAAAGTTATATTCCTGTAGGAACTTTGGTACAGGGCTAATTTGAAGTCTTTCTCGATTTTTGGTAAACTTGATTTTAGTTTTCAAAAGCACTTTGACATATCTTAGAAGCTTTTTTTTTTTTTTTTTTGAAAAACACCTGTCACTGAGGGTGGGCAACGGAAGGGTCGGCTCGGATTTAACCTCAATCCACTGGCCGATCAAGGGGTGTCGGTTTGACAATCATCCAAACCATTGCCGGCAGGAAAAATTGGTTGACTAACCCACCCGGCCCAATAATTAGTGGGTTGGGTTGGGTGGTTTGGTGGGTTGAGACTTGGAGTGAGGGATAAGGGGAGATTACATAGAACAGTAAGGGAGGAGTAAGTAGTTATGACTGCACGCTGAGCTTAGAGAAGCATTGGATGCAAGAAAGACTATAGGAGAAATGTCTGTAATGGAGGTTTTTATCTGTGAATTGATGCAGTGTGCTAGTATATTAATCACAATATTTTGCTAGTCCTGAAATTAAGCCAACCCAAGCATGCCAAGTGTAAAGTCAAAAATAGTAGTTGACCAAAAAGAAACTCAAGTGGTAGATAATAGAAATCCATCATTGGCTAAACAATCATTTGGTTATGCCATTTTGGGCTTTGCTCTAACCGAAGCTATTGCATCGTTTGCCCTAATGATGGACTTTTTATCTCATCTGTATTTCGATCGAGGTTGAACTTTCATTCCTACAACTATCTTTTTGAAGCAAATAATTCACAGTGCTCATTCTATAGATACTGTAAAAGCCAACTTCGTGAAGGAATTTCCAATAGGGATGAGAAAGAGCAGTGGTTGACAATCATTTGCCAATTCTCTCCTTTTCCTTTTTCTCTCAAAAAAAAAAAAAAAAAGGCTTGCTCTATACTTCTGTCAATTGCAACAACTAAGGAAACATAGGCATATGGGTCAGGTTCGAATGGGTTGTTAATGTTGAAAACTGACCTCAACTGCTCCCTCCAATGGGTTATGTCCTAAGTTTCAATTTTTAAGAGTGTAAAACCGACCCAACCCAACTTATCATAGGTGGGTTGGTCGGTTTGGGTGGGTGACCCATGAAAATGCCCACCCCTACTTGTCACATGCTTTTCAAAAAGAAATTCTAAGTGTTTTCTTTAACAAGCACTTAAACTTCTAATAAAATTTTAACATGTTTCTAATACAAACTTCAAGCACAAGCAAATAAGCTAAAAAATACTTCATAAAGCAATCACAAACCAGCATTTAGACTTACCCGGTGCGTATTCCTACGTATTGCTTCGTAAAGCCTATGTGTAGTTGGCCAAAAACAAATACGGGAAATTTTATTTGAACCCATTTAACCTCTTTCTACACCCAACTTACTTTCTTCACCCATATTGTTTTTTTATTAAAGAATTAATTTCTCTTTAAACCCAAATTTATTACCTAAACTATCCTCTTAAACCCAATTCAAAATGTAAAGTTATATGTACACCTACTCCTTTTATAAAATAACATCTCTAATTGAATTTTTTTTTTCTTCAAAGAGGCGTCCTTTGCCCCTGTATAATTGCATATGACTAGCATTTTCATGGCTGCTTTTTTTCTTTCTACTACCAAACCCATCCATAGACTTGGGATCCAAGAAATCCTTCCATAGATTTGAATTTTCCAGAGAATGCAATGCAAGCTCCAGTTCAGTCCATCACTTTGCTAGAAACATTTGACCTTGACGCTTTGGATTTGGATGGAGACATGCCACCTGCTAGTTAGTGGTCAAGGTTTATGTGGTTGGGCAATCTTTATTTGCACCAAGAATCAAGTTATATGTCTTTGCACTACTAATCAAAAGTCCTTGCAATGGTGTTTTGGGGCGTAGACAGACGACAGAGAAAAACAAATACAATATAATATAATAAGTATGAAACTTAATCCGAAGATGAAGCAAACAAATAAAATATTCATAGATCGAGTCATACCTTAGTTGGAAGATTCAAAACTTCAAAATCACCATTCATTAATAGAAAAGCTTATTTTTCTCTATGAGAACTATTAGGGTTTTAACCGGAATGAACGTATGATAAACAAATGATGATGCTAAGGTTTAATTATAGTGTTTGGGTTTATTGAAAAATTTAATAGTAATTATGCAATAGAGTAAAATAGATAATTAACATTTAAAATTTAAGTTGGGTGTAAAAAAAGGTTACACGTTTAATTAAAATTTCCCAACAAACACAGGATTACAAAGTCAAAATTGACCCTCAAAAACCCTAACGGCCCATTCCCAAAACCCCACTCTTCTTCTTCGGCTACAATTTTTCACAGAGCTACCAGTATTGATGATTGAACTCGCATCGCAGTTAATCTGACTCTGGGAAGAATCAATCTCGCCAATTTTAACAGCGAAAGACAATGGAAATTGACAGAGTCGACGGACGCACACCAAACCAGTTGAGACCATTGGCTTGTTCTCGCAGCGTCCTCAACCGCGCTCATGGCTCTGCAAGTTGGACTCAAGGTTCTTACTTCACCTCAAAATCCACATATATTCTCTATCTGCGCAATCTGGCCATTCTACTCTGTATTTTTAGCTTGTCTTCTTCTTCAATGGGCTGGCCGCCTTTTGGAATATTATTGCTACTGAAATTCTGTTTTTATTCAAAATTGCTGAAATGATCGGTTTTTCAGTACGTGATCAATATTCAATTGATATGTCGTCGATAGAGGTGCAAATCAACCTATTAGATTGTTAATGGGTAATCATCAAAATCCCTTTTTAGTTTGATTACGTAATATGGTGGTGAGATTGGTAGTGGTGATGATGGTGTAATGCACCTTATTATAGTGAAATCAAAGTACACCTGTCTTAATGGTTACCTAATAACAATCCAATGTGTTGATTTGCCACCTCTGTGATCCATATTTAATTATGATAAGTCCAACAGTTGAGATTTGGTTTCTGATTATTTTAACTGATTGCCCAATTTAGTTAATACTTTTTTGTGGGTTTTGGCTAAAATTTGGAATTTCATTTTCTTTAACTGTGTTTATTATTGGTATTGATATTTATGTTTAGGTTTGTTTTGTTGGTTTTTAACTTTCTATAGGAGATACGAAAGTTCTTGCTGTTGTTTATGGACCTAAAGCAGGAACAAAGAAGAACGAAAATCCCGAAAAAGCTTGCATAGAGGTTATTTGGAAGCCTAAAACAGGCCAGAGTGGTGAGTTTTCGCCTCTACTAACTTACTCTTATTGCTCTGGACTGGACAATGTGTACATAGAGTGCGGCGAATTCTGTTCTTTCTGTTTAATTTGAACATTTTTTTTGCATGATATAGGAAAACTTGAAAGGGAATATGAGATGATATTGGAGAGGACCTTGCAAAGCATCTGCATACTGACTCTAAACCCAAATACCACAACCTCGGTCATTGTTCAGGTGAGGTGATTTTATTTGTATGAAATACATTATGTCCGAATCGTAGTCATTGTTTTGCAGAATCAAGTAGTAGATCACTTTAAGGACATGTTAAATTTATGAGTTTTAAAGGGCTTATGGTGCAAAATATGGACATTGGCCCTTGTTACGTAGACAGGTAAAAGTTTCCAGGAAGTGTAACTGTGGTTTGGCTTTTGAGCCTGTGCATAGAAATGCATCCGCCAATTATAAGTCATGTATTAAAGAGACAGGCTAGATTATGTAGTTTTTCCAACCCGTAAGATGAATAGCTATGCAAAACCAGTTTACTAATTGTTGTCTCCCTAAATGCTGATTTTGTTTGAAGTTATGTCCATCTAGTAATATAAGCTCCCATCTCTTGTTTATCTTCATGTATGCGATTTTGACCTTTTTATACACCCAGTAACTGAGTCACCGAATACTTCTTCAGTTTCCTTGGGTATTTGTTATTAACTCGTTTACAGCTATGGTCAAGTTATCATCCATTTGTTTAAAAAGTGTTATGTTCTGTTGCAGGTTGTCAATGATGATGGTGCTGTATCCTTAAACGTTTTGCATTTTTTGGACATTGGGAGTATAAAAATAATTATAAAACCTTGGGGTGCTGCCTGCTGGTAGTGTTGTTATTCTCTGGGTGCCTTTCCCTTTCTCTCTGATCCTAAATGACGGCATTACAACGTCCCTTGGAGGTTAAATCAGTTAATTGACAAAATCAGACTAGTCTTCCATGTCAAAGCTCAGGATTCTCAAGCTCCTCAGGTAAAAGGTATTTTAGAACTCCCATGGAGTGAATTCATGTTACATAAGGTTCCATACTGCACAAGGAACAGGTATTTTTTTTTTTTTTTTTTTTTTTATGAGTTGAATAACCTCGAGGCATGCAATATCTTGTTTGACATTTGCACATATCCAAGAACATGTTAGCTTCTCCCTTTCTTCTTTGTTATCTTCTATACGTGTTGATACAAGTAGAAGTACCTTAACAACTACGTGTATAGCTTCTCCCATGTGCCATAAATGCAGCGTGTGCTGCCCTTGTTGATGCTGGGGCTCCTCTAAAACATCTTGCTGGTAAATGAGACCTATGTTTTGCTCTTCTATCCTTCGTTTGATGAATATGTCCTGAGGTGTTTTTATGTTTTTTGCAGTTGCCATATGTTGTTGCCTGGCAGAGAGTGGATACGTCATTTTGGACCCCAGCAAGCTGGAAGAGCAGGTTTTTCTTAGTTCATCTCTATAAACATCTAATTGTAGTTCAATTATACTCCAAAATTCTATAGCTTCTTTAAGGAGGATCGTATTAGCACATACATGTCTTCGTTACATATCCATTTTCTTTAAGGAAGTGAGGCACCAAGCTATAAGCTTTCCAGAGTTATAGAAGCTGGGTTGTTTTCATATCTAAATGTGTGCACGTGCTAAATGCAGTTATATTTGTATAAGTTGAACCTATGTACTCCATCCTTAACCCTTCCCTTAACCTGTTTCTTTTACGGCACATCAATCTCTGTATGTGAGATGTTTGAATTTGTGTATTTTCGTTGTCTCTATATTGGTAATACCTTGAACTATGACTTGTTGCGCCCTCAACCCATACCTTACCTGGTGATTCACAATCTTTGGCATTACGTATTTCTCCATCCTTAATGGTGTTTGAATTTGTAACGGCAGAAAATGAAGGCGTTTGCGTACTTGGTCTTCCCAAACGCTCTCACAATCCTTCAAGGAGGATCACAGGTGGGAGGTGAACCCATGGAGCACGGGATCATCACCTCGGTGACCCAGGGAGCAATGTCAGGTATTTACCACTCTTCATCTCCCCTCTCTAATCTAACAATATGGGAAATTTCCTGGTGTTTTATGCTATACTGGTTGTGTTAGTAAGATTTACGATACTTGATCCGACCAGTCCTCACTCTATATTTTTCCAGTCGACGACTATCTTCACTGTTTAGAACGAGGGCGCGCTGCCACTGCAAAGATGTCTGCATTTCTCCAAAAGAGCTTGCAACCACTGCTATCAGATGGTTGAATTTGAATCTACATCCTGGAGATTTCGTGTAGCATAAAGTCTCTGTGGCTAGATTTCGCAGCCCTACTCGATTATCTTGAACCCCTATGTAAAAACATTTTTTTTGTACTCCACTGTATGAACCTACAGATCAATGTAATACGGTTACTTTCAATGTAGCCCTTTTGTTAATTTTGGAAGAACAAAAAATTAGTGGTTATAATACAGTAGTAATTACTCTTATAAAAAGCACCATTGCAGAATAACACATGATTAATTTCGAACAATCAGCATTACATTGGTAGTAATTTTGTATAATACATACATAAATCCAGACCCAGCAAAATGAACCCAAAATAAAAGGGGAAGGCTATGCGCACCAAGTGTTCGATAAAATGTCGCAGAGAGCGACTGTTTTTTTTCACTTCCGTGATGGCAGGGGAGAGGGAGAGAAGAGTCGGGCTACGTATTCCTGTTGCTCGCGGAAGCGTCGTTTGAGGAACGTTTCGAGGATCTCCATGACGGAGACGAATCGTTTCATGTCTTCGAGGCGACGGCTGAGCTCCGCCTCACGAGCCCTGGCTCGCGCCAGCCGCGCCTCCGTCTGGGCAAGGCGGCCGCGCAGATCTGCGACCGCCACCGCGTTGTCGTTCCGCGGTCGGACGGCGCGTTGTGGGGTCGGGTTGTCTCTGGAGAAGGGTGGTTGCTGACCGTAACACATGATTTGATTGATGAATGAAGGTTTGGAAAGTGTTTTTGCTGCTAAAGGAGAAGAATGAAGATTTTTATTTTCTTTTGCCAACTACATTCTACAATATCGAAATTGGGCTGAGTTTTAAAAGGGAGGACCTTGTACTTAATACATTTATTTACATAAATTATATTGATTGTTAAATACTCTATTAAATACATTTAAGTATTGTTGTCAAATTTTAAAAGAATTTATAAATTTTAAATTAACTCCTTTTTTTTTTTTTTTTTTTTGTTAAGTAAAAGCGATTGTTGTTTTACTATATTAAAAACGGGTAATGAACTTTTTATTTCTTATATCTTACTTCAAAGATCATGTCTACTAAACCCAAATGCAAAACCATATTGACCGTTGGAAATTTAGTATTTCTTTGTAGAGAATTCATCAATTTTCCTCACTACAAATGAATGTTATAATAGCTTTTGGATTTGTCTAACTTTTTGCAAGATGATTTATGAATGATGTACTAAAATACAGACTGTTTGGATCATTGAAATACATTATAAAATGGGCCTACAAAATCGGTGTCAAAATATGTATCAAAAGCATATGTTCCCAGATCATAAACCATTAGCAACTTTTTGCAAATATTAAAATGATATAAAAGATAGCATCCAAAAGATTCTCAATGGTCAATCCAAGGAGATTTCAACAAAACACAAAGGCCAATCAGGCCAAATTAATTACCATCATGCTAGGTAAGGGATTTTGTTGGCGTGGAAAATTTCAGGTACTCCAATTCTCCACCAACAAATAATCTTGAACACATTGAGAAGCCTTGGACACCATCTTGGCAACAATGAGGGCGGGGGGACCTGCAAAAACAAACACTCTGATGCTCAAGTCAGTGTTTGTTCAGAATGCTTATAAAATATATAACGATCTTATACTCTCTTTTTCCCCCATTTTTTCTGGTGGGATTATTAGCCTTTTTATAGGCATTCAAGTCTTGGGCTCCAAGTCCCACTTTCCTTCTATTTCTCCATGTTCCACATTCCACATTCCATGAAGTATCTGATTATGCTCCTTTATTTTAGCCCAACTCCTTATGTTTAGCATGCTAGTGGCTCGTTTAGTGGAGTAATTTTTGGCTCCCACATTGCCTCGTTTTTTTTTCCTGCAAACATATATCATTTAGGGTTTGTAGAGGAAAAATGTTTTCTTTGCAAAAATTCATTCGACTTGAGATATCATCATGAGTTTAGCCTTTGGCTACAATCATAGTTTAGCTTGTGTCTACAATCATAGTTTAGCCTTTAGTTACGATCACACAGTCATATATTATCCTTCGGCCATGATCAATTGGTTATAACTTAGCCTTTTATTATGATCTCATGATCATAATTTAACATTTGGCTACGATTATACGGTCATAATTTAACCTTCGACTACGACCAAAGGGTCAATGTTTAGCCTTTGGCTACGATCATAGGTGAATGTTTAGCCTTCGGCTACAATCATACGGTCAATGTTTAGCCTTCTGCTACCTTCATACGGTCATAGTTTAGCCTTCGGCTACGATCATAGGTGAATATTTAGCCTTCGGCTACGATCATATGGTAATGTTTAGCCTTCTACGTTCATGCAGTCATAGTTTAGCATTCGACTACGATCATAGGTGAATGTTTACCCTTTGGCTACAATCATACGGTCATAGTTTAGCCTTCGGCTACGATCATAGATATTCGACCCGACCCGGACTCCACCACATCCCAAGCACAACTCAACTATAGCACGATATTGTCCGCTTTAGGCCCCGACCATGCCCTCATGGTTTTGTTTCTGGGGACTCACGAGCAACTTCCCAGTGGGTCACCCATCATGGGATTGCTCCAGCCCAAACTCGCTTAACTTCGGAGTTCCGATGGAATCCGAAGCCAGTTAGCTCCCAAAATGCCTCATGCTAAAGGAGGTGGGCATGTACACATATGAGGCATAGAGGATCCACTCCTATGGGCGATGTGGGATCTAACATTTGCAAATCCTTACTTAAAATGAGTCATTTACAAATTTCACATAAATGCACTTGCGATGATCGTTGATACATTTCTATTCTCCTTTGGTTTTTTTTTTTTTTTTTTTTTTTTGTGCAAGTGGTCATTTACCACAGCAGTGGAAATGAGTTAAGCCCTTGCATGACGACGTGGGTTTGAACCCCGTCGATGACTAATCTAACATCCATCTAACATAAAATATATCATCCGACCAAAAAAAAAAAAATCTCCTCTCTTTGACATTTTATAATTCAGTCCTTAATAACTTGGTTTCAATCCCATAGCACTCGTAAATCATTTAGATATGAGGCTAAGTTGGATATCTTCCCGCCACTTATTACTCGATCTAGTGATATTCCTCTTCATTTGCAAGTAAGAGGTCTTAGGTTCGTTTCTCGCCAAAGCCGAATTTGAACCACATTATTGCTTAGCCCATTGTGAGGCTAAGCCCATCTCTCATCCCCCTTAGTGTAGATAATATTGTTTGTTCAAAAACAAAAAAACAAAAAGTTGGACATCTTCCCAGCAACACAAATTAGGGGTGGGCACAGGCCAGTTGGGACATAAAGGAATCGGCCATGGGAGAACAAGTTTCCCCCAGATGTAGTTACCGTTTTCCTCGGTCATCATCCTCAAGACGTGCGAGTCAAGAACAAGTAAAGAGCGCTGTGAAATCAGCTAAGTCGGACCAAATTGAGTGGACAACAAGCAAGTTGTTCCCCTTCATCTTCTCCAATCTATTTGATCCAACAATTTTCTTCGATTTGGAGCACCATCAAAGATTCAAACTTTACAACTGCATTACCACAAAGATTGAACATTTCCTCTATTTTTCTCAGCAATCAAAGAGACAATATAAAAAATTGAAAATACTTGATGGTTAAGATTCTGAGGGAGAACTAAACAAGGATGAATAGGTGAAAGAATGGGAAGGATAAGTTTAATCTGGATATGGGTATTCCCATATTAGACAACGAATATCGAAGTTAATTTTGGGGCAAGATTGAAGGTTTAAATCTTCTTCTTCTTGGATAATGATTCAAAATTGAAGAAATTAAAAAGGACGGCCCCTCGCAATTTTCGTCTTCTTAGACGGAGAAGATGACTAATTTGTCGTTCAACTTCATCGTTCATCCCTTCGAGTTCGACACAAAGAGAAACTAACTTCATCGTTCATCCCTTTGAGTTCGACATAGAGAGAGAGATTAAGAATCAAGAGGGAGGAGAGTTAGTTTGGACTCTGGAGAGAGAGATTGAGACGGAGGAGATCAAGATACAAGAGGGAAGATTGAGGAGAGAAGATTCGGTCTGAATTTGGGAGAGTCTTCGGGAAAGTAAACTGAGTGAGGCTAGGCTTGGTGAGGCTCGTGTGTTTGCGTGAGATTTGAGCATACAGGTTCAATGGATATGGTCATGTCTTTAGAAATTTGGAACCGACCTGCCCTGCTTTGTTTTTTATATAAATAATATAGACCTGTCCCCAATCCGTACCGAACTGCTAGTACCTGCCCCTACCCACGGGTCCATGCCCATTTGCCCACCCCTAACACAAACTCGAAGTTCTGAATATAAGATAAAATATTTGTAATCAATTGAACTGCAACTTCTTACTTTTATATTTTTTAATTTAAGCTAAAATAGTTTAATAAAGGTGTAATTAGGGCTGGGCAAACGGGCCCTGGACCCGCGGTTAGGGGCGGGTCCAAGCGGATCGGGGCGGGTACGGGGCGGGTCCTATTTTTAAAAATCTGAAACGGGGCGGGGCGGGGCGGATCCATGTTATTTGCGGGGCGGGACGGGTCGTAATTGCTGAGGAAACGGGTCCCCGACCCGAACCGTTTCCACCTTCCAAAAATTTAAGATTTAATCTGATCCGTTGATTAAAACCACGATCGCACGATCGCACTCAAGAGTCTCTCAGATCAGACTCTCAGTCTCAGACAGTCAGACTCTCCCAGAGACTCCCACAGTCGACACTCGACAGTTCCCTTCCCCCACTCCCCAAATCTCCTCTCCTCTCTACTCTCTCATCTCAGAGTCAGACCTCGATCGCTCCCATCTTTTTCCATCGATTCTCCACCCCTACTGACTCGACTCGACTCGACTCCTTGAGACTCATAGTGAGTCTGTGACTGTCGACCTCGACTATGTCTGTCGACATTACATCAATCCTCCCCAATCGTGAGTTCCGACCACCACCACACGGTCGACACCAACCTCGCCGTCGAGAACACTACCATCATCCTGCAAATTCCTAGGTAATTTATGAATTAGGGTTTCTGATTTGGGAATTTAGGGTTTTTGGGGCTATGATTGCATAAGCTTTTCGATTGATTATATGGACTGCTGCGATTTGATTACTAGCAGAAACCTGTTTATTGGTTTTGAATTTTATGGATCTGCTTATAGATTGTAGATTTTAAGTTGTTTGGTTAAATTTGCAGAAATTTAAGTTGTTTGTAGATTTTAAGTTGTTTGGTTAAATACTTTGGTATTTAAATTTGCAGAAAAATTTCGAATTGTTACAATTTTTGAACTAAAATTGGTAATTGAAGCTGCAATCTTAATGCATGTAAGTCAAAGCCAATTGAGGCTGCGAGTGCGGCAGAGACCAGGGAGCCCGCGCTGCAAGAGAGGGACTTGGCGGTAAAGGAGGTGGAGAAATTAAGGAACATTGTGAAGAGACAGAGGAAGGATTTGAAGGCCAGAATGTTGGAGGTTTCGAGGGCTGAGGCTGAACGGAAGAGGATGCTTGATGAACGCTCTAAAAAAAGGTTTGAGCTTTTTTTAAACATTTGCATACTCCAGTACATGATTTGGTTGGGTTGAAAACTTGTTTTGTAACGTTAAATTTATCATGGTATGTCATTATCATCATATTTAAGAATGAAATGAGCTATGTAGATTATTTAGAGAGGAAACACGGTGCTATTCCTCTTTGCAAGGTTTATTTGAGAATAGTCTTGTTGTTTGAAAATTTGTGTTTAGTTCATTGATCCACACAACAAAAAAAATAACCCCTTTTTTGGAAGGCCGTGTAAATTCAAATGATATTCACAGCCACAGGATAGTATTTCAAGTTATTCAATGCGGATTGCGGGCTATGTTGATATATCCTTGATCTTGATGCAGGCATAAGCAAGTAATGTTGGAGGCTTACTATCAACAGTGTGATGAAGCGGAAAAGATATTTGCAGAGTATCATAAACGTCTTCGTTATTATGTTAATCAAGCAAGGGATGCTCAAAGGTCAGGTGTTGATTCATCTCTTGAATTGGTTAACAGCTTTGGTTCAAACAGTGAAAAGGAAGCTGTTTATTCAACTCTTAAGGGCAGTAAAGCAGCAGATGATGTGCTTCTTATCGAAACCACTCGGGAAAGAAACATCCGAAAGGCCTGTGAATCTCTTGCAGCACATATGATTGAAAAAATTCGCAGTTCTTTTCCTGCATATGAAGGAAGTGGTATTCATTTGAATCCTCAGTTAGAAGCAGCCAAGTTAGGTTTTGATTTTGATGGGGAATTACCTGATGAGGTCAGAGCTGCAATAGTGAATGGCTTGAAGAATCCCCCTCAATTGCTTCAGGCAATTACTTCATACACGTCACGGTTGAAATCTTTAATTTCCAGAGAGATAGAGACAATTGATGTTAGAGCTGATGCAGAAACTTTAAGGTAAACACTTCCTTGTCAGTCTTGTTGGATATGAGGAATTTATTCACTTTTCTCCTTGCCTTAGCTTCTACAGACAAGGCTGTTCAACTACAAGATACCTTCGTCGTATTTTTTTAATAGTCACTGAGCCAAAGATTGGTGTTAATATGATCTCCCTGCCCTCCCCCCTCTTTTTGTTAATACTTGCAGTGATAGGTCCATTATTTGTCATGTTTTTATAACATTTATCCTTAGTCTTTGCAAGGATATTCAATTAAAAAGAAGTTTTCTTTAATCTATTCTTTCAAATCAATCAACTTTCGTTCTTAAATTAAGTGTGGCGTAATTAACTGGTAAATTGGTTTTAAAGTAATCCTTGTGGATACAGTCTCATGCTTGCATATATATACTATTATTGATTTGCAGGCTTGTGAGTAACTTAATTTGGATCTTTTGAATCTCTATTTTTAGGTGTTTAAAAGTCTACAACATCCAGCTGCTTGATTTAAAAAATAATGTGCAGTTTGCAATCTGTGCAGTTTTTTGTGCAGATTGCAATCTGTGCAGTTTGCAATCTGTATTCTGTACAATTTTTTTTTTTTTTTCAAACAACCAAAAAAAAAAAAAAAAAAGGACCTGTGGACCCGGCCCGAACCGGCCCGTTTCAACCGGGCCGGGTAATGTCCGGTTCTTATATTAAAAAATGTAATCCCTGACCCGGCCCGGCCCGTGCCCAGCCCTAGGTGTAATAAGTTACTTGGGGCCTGGCCCTTCGTTTTGTTCTTTAGGCTGAGGTGGAGCCCAATTAAAATTGGGCCTTGTGCTCGGGAACTTGTTTGGGCTTTGGATACAATAGCTGCAATTACACTCGTGTCCATTCCTCATGGGTTGCTGATTGGCTGGAAGAAGAATCCCACTGTTTTTGTTTCTTTTGTTTTCCAAGTTTTCAAGGAAGCGATAAGCTACTTAAAAGTCAAAAAAGCAAAATGGTACCAAATACCAACCGTCGTGTAAACCCAAATGCCAAAAACCAAAGTTGCTGTTTGTATCTTTCTGTTCCTCCATTCTTTTCGGATTTCTGTATCAGCTCAAATAAAATAGTGAAAATACGCTGAAAATACCGTTATGTAAGCTTATTATATTATGACATGTGGACTATATAATAAAAGTATATTAATAATTTGAGAGATATTAGGCAATTGATGATTTCTTTTTAATGAGAAATTCAGGCACTAACTACTACCCCTGTATATTTTATAAAGTATGATCTAAAAAGTAATAATGCTTGTATTTTTTTAGTAGAATGAAAACATATGAGGACCGTACTCTAGTTTGAGGCTTTTTTTTTTTTTTTTTTTTTTGTTAAAAAGAGACAAATGTTGGTAAATCGCGGTTATTCATCTATTTCAAGGGTTGAGAATACTGACAGAGACATTTCAGCTCCCTTGACCATAGTCCAGCAAACTCACCAGCTTGTGCCTCGAGCCCGAGTCTGCCTTGCTTTTTGTATTTTGGGAGTCGAAATTCGCGCTCTTACTGCTGGACTATTTGCTGTGGTTGTCAGCATGAGGTTCTTTACTCAACTAACTTATCTAATCCAACGGTCCAAAACCCCTTTCATTTTCTTGGTCAAGGTTCCTTCCTTCACCCGGAGTCCAAAAGTCACTTGATTCTTTCTGGGGGTCATATTTTCTTTATCAGCAGCAAACGTTGAAGGAAAGAAACAAAAAAGAAGAAAAATGGTTCCTCATACGATTGATTTGTTGAAGGAGCAGCTTCCGGTGCACCAAGAATCCCTGCTGCTCACCGGTCACACCACCACCGGCCTTGTCCTCGTCGACCTCGTTAATGGCTTCTGCACCGTTGGTGCTGGCAATTTGGTAATTTCAGTCTTACCCTTCCAGACGTTTTATTTTTCAGGATCAAGATAAACTAAATTTGTAAACTAAATTTATAAGCTAAATAATGTGTTACTAATAAAAATAAGCACGTCAATCAACAACTAAGAAATAATTCAATCATCAATTTTCATGTCATTTAGTTTACAAAATTTAATCTACAAATTTAATCACCCAACCGTTAACCATATCAAAAACAACAATAAAATTTTGCCGACCTAGGCGTATCCAAGTCAGCTAGAGTTTTCTGTAAAGTTTAGATTAGAATAAAGGTGTATTCAATTGGGATTTTGAGAGATTTTAATTTTTTAATGAATCGAAGGGTGTTTAATTAGGATTTTAAGTGATTCGCTAAAATTCAATTTGTATTCAATTATAATTTTCAAAATAGTTCATTAAAATCCTTAAGAATCCAGGTGGATTCAAATTCAATAAGGATTTTTAAAAAAGTTTATACCATTTTACGTGAATTCAAGGAATTTGTTTTAAAGAATTTTAAAAAGTTGAGGAATTTGAGGGAATTAGAGAGATTTCGTAGTGTATTTTAAGCAATCACAAATCTCGTATCTTCCACCGAGATTTCGAGGGAATTGAATCAAAATTTTATATATTATTCACTACAAATCAATTAAACTCTATCAAAATCCATAATTTATAAATCCATTAAATTCTTCAAAATCTCAATTGAATACACCCTCCTAAATGAACAGTATAACCAATACTGAAGATTTTGGATGTATTACTCTACATCTTTGGTTGGTTTCACATATGAGATTTGGACGGATAATTTACTGGATTTAATGTATGTTGAATGAATAAAATGGATACCAACTTCCACACGTTTTGGGATGGGGATGGATAAGTTTTCTTCCTTACTAAACCAATTTGTTTAACAAACATTGAATTCAGTGAGTCATCCTATCCAACGCAATCTTAGACACCAAACGCAGGCTATAAGTTTTTGTACATATAAAAGTTTGTATTTTTAGTGGAATTATATCATTTTTATGCATGTGGGAATTGGCAATAGGCGCCAAGACAGCCTGATAAGCAAATATCTGAAATGGTGGAAGAGTCAGTGAGACTAGCCAGTGTTTTCTGTGACAAGAAATGGCCTGTCTTTGCTTTCCTTGATTCTCATCACCCTGACATTCCTGAGCATCCTTACCCTCCTCATTGCATTGTTGGAACTGATGAATCAAATCTAGTCCCAGGTACCCTTTTTTTGTTTCTGTTTTCGATCTTTTTCTTTCCGGTTATTGCTGTAGCTCTCTTATGTCTTGTTATGTTAGTAGCTCTCTTTTAATGATATTATTACATACACAGACCTGCAATGGTTGGAGAACGAACCAAATGTGACACTTAGACGCAAAGATTGCATTAACGGGTTTCTAGGATCGATTGAGAAAGATGGCTCTAATCTGTTTGTTAATTGGATTCAAAGTAATCAGATAAAAGCTGTAAGCATTTCCTAAACCCCAAAATGTGTTCATCCTCTTGTGATTTTGCAGTTTGTAATTGATGTTGACTCGCTAGTTGGTGCCTGTCAGAATTCTATCATTTCTGTCTAATTTTGCTATTTCTTGTTCTTGTTTTTTAAGATCTTGGTTGTAGGAATATGCACGGATATATGTGTGCTAGACTTTGTATGTACCACTTTGTCTGCAAGAAATCATCGTCTCCTTGCCCCTCTGGAGGATGTCATTGTGTATTCCCGTGGTTGTGCCACTTTTGATCTTCCAGTTGAAATTGCAAAAAATGCCAAAGATGTTATAGCTCATCCCCAGGTACTTCAGATCAGATCGTTTTATCGTTACTCGTTGTCTTGTTCTGATATGTTATTTTTTACTTCTCATTTTCCCTTTAGACAGTGTATACATTGGAAATTTTTCTTTAAAAGCCACAACTCTGACCAGATAATTTGAACTCACATGATTTAGGATACCTAAGATTGAGACAGCGCTGAATTTGAATGTTAAAATGTAATCCCAGAAAGTATAAGGTATAAGCAAGGGGAATAGAGAAATCTGTCTTCTTTCTGCTTCTTCTTGCCTTCTTATTTTTTTTTGGTTTGCTGCGTCAATCAGATATAAATTCTGTGTGTCAAAATGCCTGTATGTGTCATTGACGTGTGTTCTGTGAGTTGATATTCTCATTAAGTCAGCAATGGATGTATTAAGATGCTAAGTTTTGAAATGACGGTAGATAGGTAATCCCATTAAGATCCATCGTCAAGTGCAGAATGCTGTCAAGTAACAGAGTTCTTAATGCTTGATATTTTGAATGTTTTTTCCAGGAGCTGATGCAGCACATAGGCCTTTACATGGCCAAAGGAAGAGGAGCGAAGTTAGTGTCAGAAGTGTCATTCGACACAAAAGAGCCATGATCCTATAGAGATTGGCATTGAAGCCTTCTCTTTCGCGAGGGGTGCCCGTTTCTAAAGAGTGAAAGGATGTTCTCTATATGTTAAGTGGGAGGTTACATGAAAGGTTAGCTAGAAGTGGTGCATGTATAGAAATCCCAAAAGCTTTACAACTATCGGTTGGCAGCTTGAAGGATCACAGAATAAAGACTTTAGAATTAGATTTGTGACCAATAAATGTATAGGAAAGCTTTACATCTTTCACTGTAGTTCACTGAATGATAAGGCAAATTGTATGATCATGTATGCTGTTCGTGCTATTATGTGGAAGTGGAACGAAATCCTGCAGTTTCATGCTTCATTGCAACATAATGTATGAAAATTTGAGTTAAAGACCATGTTTTAATGGTAATAGATGGTTTAAATGCTCCTGCTGTTTGATACTTACACAAGCTACAATAATGTATGGTAATTAAATGACATGATCTCCCAGAAAGAGAGGATTAAAAAAAAAAAAAAAATCCCGAAAAGGAAGGAGACCCAAAAGAAAAGGAAAAAAAAATGGAGGAAATCTGTCGAAATGCTGTTCAAAAGTGGAAACGAAAGCAAAGAAAACAAAATGCACACAATGAAACGATCTACAGCTGAGATGACTTAGCTTTTGAATCTTGGTATCTCTTATGCATTGCAGGGGCCACAACGGAGAAGATTGATCGCTTTTGCTTCTTTGGTGTGACGCCAAATATAAATGACCTCAAGGGAACTCGTGAACGACTCTCAGAGTGAGCCAGCTGTGGAGGCGGTTGCTTCTTTGATCCAACGAGCCTGTAATCCTCGTTCAATTTTGCCATAGTTTTCTCTATTTCAATTTGGAGTGCGTTAACATGATCCAATCCTGCTTGCAACTCATCTGCAACCTTGTTATTCTCTTGTTTCATATTTAAAATTTCGCCTTGGAACTTTGCAGCTTGGTAGCTTGTAAACTTGAAGTCACCATCCTCAGCACTTGTCTTCAGAGCCTTTGTTATTTCTTCTTGAATGTCGCACAAAGACGTGAATCTGCACTGCAGTTCGTCCTTCAGTAGCGCACCCTTTTCCAACCAAACATTCAGTTCAGTTTGTATCTCCATTAGGTGCTTGTATATTGGTCGTGCATCTGATTTCATAGAATATTTTGCATGACTACTTCCATCTTGTTTCTTAGTTTTCTCCTCAAGCTTGGATATCTCAGACTGCAAATCTTGGACGGTAGTTTCAAATTGTTGTACTTGGTGGAATGAAGCGCTAAATTTTAACCAGAAATCCAAGTTCTCCTCCAACAGTTCATCAATGTTCGATCGGAATTTTTCTTCTATTTCTGAAGTTCCCTCAAATTCGTCATCCTCTTTCCTATCTGCTGAAATACTTGTCGCGGTCTGCTGGGTATCTAAAGCTTTAAGCTCTTCTGAGTCTTTACTTTTACCTAAACTCTGTAGCAGAAGATCCAATTTCTTATGCAATGATTTAATCTCTTCATCTTTCATGGCACTGGCACTCTTCAGTTCTTTTATCTGCACTGATGTTTCAAAGAGGTCGTTCTCTGCTTCGCTGAACTTCTTCTTCAGATCCTTGTAGTTCCGAAGAGTTATCGTGTACTCTGTCAATAGAATCTTTTCTCTGCCCTCCATCCCATTCACAAACAATTTCTGCCAATCTGGCTCATCTTCGTTCCTTGCTGCTTGTTCCACAACTTCGTTATTAATTTCTGGAGATTCACAAACATCTTTTCCTTGATTTCCAGCGGAAGTACTGAGAGCATCTGTAGCTGTTAGAGAACCATCAGCAGGATTTTCTGTTTGCTTATGCTCTATGGACTCTTTGGACGGTCTCCCTTCATCCAGAGATTCTTCTTCTTTTCGCTGTGAAACTGTAGCCTTCAGTTCCTCATCCAACTTCGCTTCCTGCACTACCTTGGAGCCAGCAACAGGACTAACCGACTTTTCAATTTCCGGGGATTGAGAAACTTCTTTTCCTTGATTGCCGGCAGAAGTACTGAGAGCATCTGTAGCTGAACCATCAGTAGACTTTTCCATTTCCTTATGTTCGGTTGACTCTATTAACGGTCTCACTTTAGGTGGAAGTTCTTCATCTTTTCGCAGTGAAACTGTAGGCTGAACCTCATCTGACTTCGCTTCCTGCAGTACCTTGGATCCAGCAACAGGATTAACCGCATTTTTACTTTCCAGGGATTGAGAAACATCTTTTCCTGCAGAAGTACTGAGAGCATCTGTAGCTTTTACAGAACCATCAGTAGACTTTGCCATTTCCTTATGTTCTGTTGACTCTTTTAACGCTCTCACTTCAGGCGGAAGTTCTTCATCTTTTTGCAGTGAAACTGTAGGCTTCAGTTCCTCATCTGACTTTGCTTCCTGCAGTACCTTGGATCCAGCAACAGGATTAACCGCATTTACTTCTCCTTCAAGCTGTTTCTGCAACTTGGTTTCGACAAGAGATTCCTCTTTTGTTTCTGATGAGCCTGTGACCTTGACCTCCTCATCTGGCTTCACGGCTTCCAGTTTATGAGAAATGTGATCGAGGTTACAAGTCGCTTCAGTAAAATGTGTCTGGAGATTGTCATTCTGGTTTTCAACACTTTGGTTGAGATCCTGAACTTCATGCAGCTTTTCCTCCATTTCCTTCAACTTTTCGCTCAAGTCTTTCTTGTCACCGACGAGAGTTGCCTTGTCACCTTCCAGATTTTTAATCTGTTCTTGAATCTCATCATTTTCGCTTCTTAGTCTCTTGACTAGAGCAGTCTGTGATGAAACTGCACCCTCTAAACTGATCACCTTAGTCACGAGCTCATCAATCTTTTCTGCCATTTCCGCAACAGTGAGAGATGAATCTGGTGCGGCGTCATAGTGTTCCTTAATTTTCTCCCGTAACAACTCTAATTTCTGCTTCTGATGGGCTGCTTTGTCCACTTCCTGGTCCAAGCTTTTCTCATTTGCTGCATTTACAGATTCATCCTTTGCATTTGGCTTTTCCGGATTGGGTTGATCAGGATGAAACTCATTCTTAAGAGTCTCTAAGTTCTTCCGGGCATCCTTAACCCTTTTCGACTCAACCCTCGCTTCCTCAGCTGTAGTTTCCTGTTTTGCCTGCAATTCAACCAATGTCTGTTGGCATGACTTTAAAGCAGCTGCTGCCATCAAATTCCGAGCCTCATTATCTTCAATGACCGTTCCATCACCAAATTCATCTTGCAAAACGCATACTTTCTCCTGCAATCCCTTTATTTGGTTCTCAATTTCCCAGTACTTGGCAAGTCCATTCTCGTACGAACTCTTTACAAACTCTTTCTCTGTTTGTAGGGACAGAATCTGTTTCTGCGTCTTGTCAATCTCTTCACGTGCCTGAGGTTTAGTCAAGCCGGATTTAGGAACTGTTTTAGCAGACGTCGATTTCATTGATCGCTGAGGCTGCAGCTTATTTTTCTCTGTTGCTTTCGTGAGAAGACTCCTTAAATCCTTAGTAGGACCCTTCGGGGGAACGTTTGGGATGTTCCCTTTTGAGATATCTGGAGGCCTCCTAGGCGTTTTAGTCGAGGGATATTCATCTTCGTCATCCATGGCAAACTGAACTTGTTCCGGGAAAACAGAAGCGATTGTGTTGTTGGCATTTTGTAGCTCTGTTGAAATGTGATCATATCGCTCAGCTAAGGACCGGTAAGCTCTGTATGTTTCTTCGACGAAGTGTATCAGCTCCGGTCTATTTTTGAAGTACATTTCTGCTCTCTTGGCAAAGGAGTCTCCATCCTCTTCAATGAGTTTAAGCACACTCTGCACCTTTTCCTCCATATCTGCAATTTCCATAATACTATACGTTCAATTCTCAGCAGACAGATACATACAACCTGTTTTCGGATAAGCGAAAAACTAAACATGACAAGCAAAAGTGCAGCAGCTCCTGCAGAACCTTCGACGACGATGAATGATTGTTTCAAGTTAACCAAAATCTAATTAACAAATTGTTTGTATCAGTTGCAATATTTGGAAGATTTCAAATGAAATATGAAGGCGTTCATAAATCTCAATGCATGCATGCAGCTATATATTCTCTCATATTAATTATATTTTATGAACCAAACAAATTGAGTTAAAATCTTGTAACTCTAGTACACAAATTCTATCTCTGAATCCATTTGGATCAGATCCAAAATATGCGGATAGCCAAATCATCAAAACATATCCAATAAACAAGAAGCAAAAACTCGTTTAAGAGCGGATGCGATTAGTATAGGTTCAGGGTTCGATTTTCTCCAAATCTACTCGAAAAAAAAAAAGAAAAACAGGAAGGTAGGCGGGTGGGTACCTTGGAGGTTTTGATCGAGCCATTTGGATTGCTTAGTTCTGATGTGGCTGGCCCACCACCATGAATATGCATTGCTTGCAGCTCTCTGCAACATCTTTCTTCGTCGTCGTCTTCTTTCTCTTCAGACCAAAACCATGCAACCCTTCTTCTCTAAACCAAAACACCAACAATATTAACTAACTTAATTATTGTTAATTAATGTTTAATTAGGGAAATTAAAAGAAAAGAAAAGAAAAGACAGACAGACAGACAGAGCGAGCTGGAGGAAAGAACGTGCACTGGAATGTGCTTGCACGCCACCAACTCTGTCACCTTTCTAATATTAGGATCATGGAAGGGAGCAAACCTCGCTCCGAATATTTTGTTTTGTCAAACCACTTCCTTTTATGAAAAACATTAAATTTTTTCATTTTTTTACTATACGATATTATTTAAATTAAGTGGATGTGAGAGTGGACTACGCCTCATAATGTGTTAGCAATAATATAACTCAAATTCGCCTTTGGATAAAATTAAACTTAAGATCTCTGACTTACAAGTAAAAAAAATATCATTAGAATATAATACTAAGTAGCTGAAGAAAAAAAAATTAAAAAATAAACGGACACCAAATATGTAAAATAAAGTCCCTCAATAGAAAGAACACCACCGGCAATGGCATGTTTGCTTTTTCCAATGGCACCCATTTTCGCCTGGGCCGGCACAAGTGACTTTTTGCCAACTATTTGCCTTTCTCTTCCTCCTTTTCAAATTTTCAAGAAATTAGCAAAAACAAATATAAAGTTGGCTGTAAGATGTGTCAAATTATCAAAAACATAAATAGTTACGTTGTTTTTCTATGAAAATATGATTAATCGTGTAACGAAAAATAAAGTTGAAAAAGAAAATAACTAAAAAAGAAAGAATAGTTAATTATGAGTAATTATTTTCTAATGAAAATTTGGGTGCAGAAGGCGTGCAAGTAATGTGTCACCGACTCTAGTAAAATAAATCTTTAGGAAGCAACCTAAATTTGATGGGTGGGCACCCCATTCTTAAGGACTAAGGAGGGTGGTCCTTTGGACAGTTTGGCGGACATGAAACAGACTTGGGTGCCCAAATCATTGGAACAAGGACTGGACGGGTATTTCTGTTATTTTGGAGGGATGCTTCTTCTTTTCTTTGGCATGATGACATGGGACTCTAGTCTAGCCTATGCCTATGTAGTTGTCTTGTTGTCTTCTCTCAAAATCACATATTTGGGATGGAATAACAACAGCGAAAAAGCAAAAAAGCAAAAAAGCTAAAAAGCAAAAAAGCAAAAAAAACTTTATATATTTGAGGAATGCTTGGTTGAGTTGGTT
Organism: Pyrus communis; assembly: GCF_963583255.1. Lineage (NCBI taxonomy): Eukaryota > Viridiplantae > Streptophyta > Magnoliopsida > Rosales > Rosaceae > Pyrus > Pyrus communis. The sequence continues at coordinate 14,396,292 of NC_084818.1, forward strand.
GTTCAAGGATAGCGAGAAATTCTTTTTCAACATATTGCATGTACAATTTTTGTTGGTTTTTATTTATTTATATTTTATGTTTATAATTGAAATTGTTTATAGTATAAACTATTTTGTAAAGATCATTTTTGTAAGAAATCAATAAAAAATCAATGGTAACAAATGGAAAAACAGTTCATAATACTTTTACTAATTTTTATCATTTATTTTTATATAGTTTGAGTTTGATGATCAAATGATGTTATATTTTATTGATTTTTGCATAGATGGTTTTTACATAATGATTTATAACATTAGTGTCTGGGTTAATATTTGAATATTGGATTTGAATGAAGAATGGCCCAAGGATGCCAAATTGAATGAGGACTTGCCCGAAGCCCAACATCGAGCCCAAAAACAAACTAAAGCCCTCTCAGCCAAGGCATAGGCCATGTGCCTATGACTGAAGTGACAACTGACAGAGACCAGTTCACTACCAACCAAAAAACACTTTCTAATGGCATAAAGGTGTAAACACATGATGACTCACAGCCTCTAGGAGCCCTCGGCCAAGAACAAAGCTCTAACAGTGGGGCCAAATCACCTATAAAAGGAAGATGAGACAACAAAAACAAGGACACTCAAACAATCAATCAAACAACATACAAACTCCAATCTCAACCTATATTTGCATCCAAAAAAGCTAAAACCAACCTAGATTCAGTCTTTTTAGTCATAGTCTCCTTAGAAAAGCTATCTTTTGTCTAGTTTAAAAGCTCTACTACCTTCCCTAGTGTTGTAGTATCGATTCCCTCGTGTAAAACTTGTTTACCATCCATCCCTTTTAGCATACAATCCCTATAAACTCAAAGAAAAATGGTTGCAAGATGTTTAACCTTACCCGACAAGGTGAAATCTTGCCTAAGTCTCTTTGTTTATCCTTTAATTTATTAGATATATCGTCTAAATGTACTTTTCAACATATATTTAGGTTATCACTAGTTATTTCCTACTTAAGAGTCTCATTTGCACCTAGATCTAGTTAACTTAATAAACCTATTTTCATTAAGAATAATATGAAATGGAGGAAATGGTTTAAAGGGCTCTGGACTCCCTTCATTTGAACATACAAGATCATACACTAAAAGTCCTTGTTTATAAGGCAAGAAAAAGAACTTAATGCAGACTTAAGTCATCTGTGACAGTCTTTTGATAACAAGAAGTTTGAGTAACTTGGGGCACAAGTAACTACTAAAAACACATCTATTTCAACATCTGGTATACTAAGATAACAGTGGCACGCCTAACACTTTGTTAGTTTTGATTGTGAGTCTCAAGGCTTACACCTAAGGCCCCACAAAAGCACCTTTCAAACTAACTTCAAACTCATTTTGCAGTATACCAAGTAGCAAGAGATCACCCCACGACCAACATCACCAAAAGTGTCATTCACTCTTAGGGAGTTGTGCGAGAGGCCATCCACCTTTGCCTCGAACATAGTTTTGGCATGCCTAGTGGAACCCATTTTCTTGTATGCCAAGAAGAAGAAGGAACGAGAGAACCTTCAGGTGGAATGCAGAGATGTTGTACAGGCCATCTTGATGTCTACCAAGGTCAAACGTGGCAGACCATCAAGAAGATTTCCCTCCCTACGAGGACTAGCTATTCTGGAAAGCCCGACTTCATCTAAGAAGTCAGGAAGAAAGGTGACCAATAAAGACTTGCAAGCCACCATGGTGCAAGCATTGAAAAGTATGGAGAAAATTTCTCTGAAGACTAGAGGAGAAGTGAGTAGACTCTGTTCTCTTACAGAGAATCTGCAAAGAAGATTTGATCTGGAATACTCTACCCCAAAAAAGGGTTATGCTAGGGAGGTGATGAGAGAAACAAGTCCTGAGAAGGAACCAGTGATTCGCCTATTCCCTTTGCTTGAGAGAAAAAAAATAAAAAAAATAAAAAAATAAAAGATAAGAGGAAGAAGAAAGTTGAACCTGGAACCAATCAACCAGGAGTAGAAGAAATCCTAGAGGCAAATTTGCCCGATCGTTTATTATTTCCACCATATAGTAGGGGGCAGGTCGAGCATAATGGAAATAAGTATGGGATGACTCATCAAATTGGGTAATCCAGTGAAAGGTGTGATCTTAGTTGCGGGTAAACCTCCTTCTTATAAGCCACCACTATTAGCTGATAAGGGAAGAGAGGCTAAATGGAGACAGCCTAAACCAAATAAGAAGACTTTCTTGGGCAATGATCGTAGCCCGAAGTGGGGACCTCCTTACATTCCACACAATAATGCAGCTAATCAGCAACTTAGAAATGAGTTGGCTAAGCTAATAAGGATGATGGTCCAAAATGCCCAACCATAAGCTCGCCCGCTATTCAGGATCACCTACTAGAAACCCTACCCCGAGTATATTGATGAGCAGAACCCTTTTCCCCTCAACTTCAAAATGCCCGCATTCCCAACCTTCAGTGGGGAGGACTGTAATGTGTCATTTAGAGACCACATTTTCAAGTTTTTCAACTACTGTGTGGCATTTGAAGACAATCCTAACTACAAGTTGAGGTTGTTTAGGATTCGTTGGTAGGCCTAGCATCTTAGTGGTCTTCTTTATTACCCCCCCTAATTCCATTACCAACTGAGGGCTAATGAAGATGGTTTTCCACGAGCAGTGTTATAGGGTAAAGCTCGAGATGACTATCAATGACCTAGTTAAGGTGAAACAATATGAGTACAAGTCCATAGAGGACTTCATGATGAGGTTTAAAAAGACAAAGATGAGGTGCCAATTCCTTATCAACCATGCCCAACTTATATCCATTGCTCAGAAGGCATTGAGACTGCCCTTGAGAAAGAAGTTTTATGATGTGCAATTCAATGAGCTACAAGAATTCGTAATTGTTGCCATGAAGTATGAGAAGTTGTTGATTGAAGAACAACAAGTGAAACACTCGTCCAAGGTGCCTCCCTTCTACAAAAACAAAGTTGTAATTCACCAGTTGGAGTTTGAAAGTCCTGAGCTTGGAGAAAGTGAAAACAATGGAGAAGAGGGAATAGAGATGTGTGCGGCCAAGATGACCACTCCTTTTAAACTGTTAATGGTGAAGGGGTTGGTCCAGCTAGTGAAAGATCAAAAAGTAGTGATGAATGATGGAGGATTTATGCCCATGAAGCCTCCAAATTACCAGGCTTATTCTTTCAATTTGACTAAGGCGTAAGAGATTTATGAAGAATTGGTGTGGGCAAGAATCATTGTGCCCGACAACACTAAAAAAATGCCTAAGCCTGAAGAGTTGAGAGGAAATAAGTACTGCAAGCTGCATTACACTTTTAATCACTCTATCACCAACTGTGTACAATTCAGGGACTGGATCCAGGACTTGATAGTTAAGGGAAAACTATTGCTAGAGAAACCTCAGGCAAATATGATGATAGATACAAATCTTTTCCCAGAAGCCCCAATAAACATGATTAACCTGAACTAGGTAAAGAAAGGGAAGACAAAGGTTACCTGGGAAGCTAGAGGAGAAAAAAAAAAGGTTATCAGGCCTACACAAGGAGTTAAAGGTTTGCCTGACAAACCACAGACAATTGTGGTTAAGGGAGTAGTGTTGTGTAGCAAGTGTCAGTGTGAGTGTGAGCTCGAGGTGCCAGCATCAGGAGCAATCATTGAGCAATAATTAATCAAAAGAAGAGAGAAAAAAGAACATGATGCTTGCAGAGGTGTTGTGTGGGCAACAAAAAAGGAAACTTCCAAGAATGTATTCCAGAGGTTGGGTAGAAACTTTGAACCTAAAGGCTTGTCTAAGGTATTCATAAATTATGACGTCTCTAAAGAAGCTGAGGATAAAGAAGCCAAGATGCCAAAGTGGGTAGAAGTGAGGCAACCCCAGCCAAGTTATCATGGCAGTTCAAGGCAGGGATGGAGAGAAAAGTCCAGGAACTTAATTCCTCCAGTTACTAAGAAGGATTTAGCGCGACTAGTCGTAAATGGTACATAGTTGGGAAGTATAGCAAGCCTATTAGAGAAATGGGAGCATCTATGATCAAAAGGGTTCAAAGGCAGTATACAGCCCACATGAAGTCATTAAAGATCCCTACCATTTCAAAAGCCTTTGGAAATGTCAAGTTTGAAAAAGCTACGCAAGGAAGGTAACTTTAATGGAAGAGTAAGAATGAGATAGAGAGGATGGAGGGATAATGAGATTATGTACCTTAGAATCCCCATACAGGAAAATACAGAGTGTTGAGAAGAGCTTAGGAAAATGTAGTAATGATGCCTACACCAGGTTGGAGGCCAGAACCTCTGTGTTTTGGGACCATCTCCCTTGAGAGGGGGATACCCCCACCTCTACTGGAAGATATACCTTATCAAATGCTAAGACAATTACTCCATTTTGACATAACAGTAGAAGAAAAGGTGCTCGAGTTAATGTTGCTCGAACATGCACAGACATGGATAGATGAATTTGTAGGTCAAATTGGAGGAAAGAAGGAAGATTTATCTAGATCTAGCAACTTCCACGTAAACATGACTTATGTGTTATCTGCCATGTTTTGCCCTGAACCTAATTAACCTTCCATGATGGAGGGTGATTACTTGGCAACAGAACTAATGATGGCATTTGTTAGTGTTGAAGAAGCTGGGAAAGGAGAAACAGGCATGACAGGTTTGCCCAAACCAACAAGGAAGTGATTGATGGTGGTGTTGCGGTCAATGTTCTTCCATTTAAACAAATGAAGAGATTGGGTAGAATTGAAAGAAATCTCATTCCTACTTATCTGATAGTTTCCAGTTTCTCTGGGGCCATTACCAGAACACATGGAATACTGCCCTTAGAGGTGGACTTGGGTCCAAGCAAATTATGTTAACTTTCTTCGTGGTGGATCGTAGCTCTACTTATGGAGCTTTTCTTGGTAGGGATTGGATTCACCAAAGTCTGTCTGTGCCATCCACTTTGCATTAGCAAGTCGCATTTTACCATGAGGCCAAGCCCAAAGAACCAAGATTTTGGGAGATAGTAGAGGCTGAGTCACGCCATTTCTCCCCACAGCTAATGTGGCAAAGGCAAGCTTCTATAACCCCCAATATTGGGATTTTACAGTGTCTAGGAGCTAATGAGAACTGCCGCTCAACCAAGGTGACGGCCCAAAGCTTCTAAAGCAAGGATTGTTTCTCACTAAGGATGAATAGGACAAAATTCATATTGTCCCAGACCACCAACACCAATGATGTCAGAACAAATAAGGAAGGACCAAGTAGTTGCAGTTAAGTCTTTAATCAAAAGACTGTTGGTATATAGAAGAGAGAGAATAGAAGTGAGAGATAGTTTAGCCAAAGAAGAGGCAGAGTAGGAAAAGGAGGCTTCAAGCACTCAGAACAGAGAAGAAGAGGAATTTTTTTTTTTTTTGGAGAAGAGGTGGAAGCAGCCATATACATGGCTAAGTGTATACATGACTTGGATTGGGTAGATGATGTGCCCAAGGGTCCAAAGTCAGTTGAATTTTTTGTGCACTGAGCTTGATAAGCCAGCACCAAAGGTACAAGACACCTTAGAAACCTTTAATTTGGGAATTAAGGAGGATCCAAGGCCCATACAACTCAGTGGCTTGTTGGAAGTTGGGAGTCGGGCAAAGATAGTGAGCCTTTTACATGAATTTAAAGATTGTTTTGCTTGACATTACACTGAGATGCCAGGTTTAGATTCCGCCTTAGTAGAACACAAAATGCCTATTAAGGAGGGATATAAACTTGTGAAGCAAGCTCCCAAAAGAATGTCAAAGGAGATTGAAGAAAAGGTCAAAGAAGAAATTGAGAAGCTGGTAAAGGCTGGATTTATTAAGCCTGCCAAGTATGTTGAGTGGTTGGCCAACATTGTACCCGTATTAAAAGCTGTAACTAATGCAGTTTGATGTTGTGTTGACTATAGAAACATTAATGGAGCCATGCCTAAAGATGAATATCCCATGCCAATGGCTAACCTATCCATATATGCAGTTGCAAAACACAAAGTTCTATTTTTATGGATGGGAATGCCAATTATAATCAGATAAAAATGGCTAAAGAAGATATACATAAAACAGCCTTTAGGTGCCTAGGACATATAGGAGCATATGAATATGTAGTCATGTCATTTAGACTAAAAAAATGCTGGTGCAACTTATCAAAGAGCAATGAATGCCATTTTTCATGACTTAATCGGCCATAGTGTGGAGGTGTACATTGATGACATTGTGGTGAAATCCAAAACTAAAGAGCAACACTTAGAAGACCTCAAACAAGCCTTAACCATAATGAGAACCTATAAATTTAAATTGAATCCCAAGAAATGTGCTTTCAGATCGGGCAACTTTTTGGGATTCCTTGTTCATCAAAGAAGGGTTGAGGTAGACAAAAATAAAGCTCGAGCAATAATAGAGTCATGATCCCCTACCAACAAAGTGCATTTGCAAAACCTTTTGGAAAAAATCAACTTCTTAAGGAGATTTATTGCTAACTTGGTGGGCAAGATTCAGCCGTTGACTCCTCTACTAAGGTTGAAAAACCAAGAAGATTTCAGGTAAAGCCCACAACACCAGGAAGCCTTTGATAAAGTAAAGGCTTACTTGGCCTCTCCACCAGTACTCATGCCACCTCAAAGAAGAAAACCTTTAAAGCTTTATATTTCTACCTTTGAAAGTCAATAGGAAGCTTGTTGGCCCAAAACAACAAAGGAAGGAATGAGCAAGCAGTATAGTACCTTAGTAGGATCCTTATTGAGGTGGAGACAAGATATTCCCCAATTGAGAAGTTATGTTTGGCATTATATTTCACAGCCTGCAAGTTGAGGCATTACGTATTGCCTTATCACATCCATATTATTGCCAAGACCAATGTTGTCAAGTATATGCTGTCAAAGCCAATGCTAACTGGAAAAATTGGAAAATGGATTATAGCACTATCAAAATTCAGTTTTCAATATGTGCCTCAAAAAGCAATAAAGGGGCAAGCAATTGCAGACTTCTTGGCCAAGCACCAAGAATCACAGGATGAGCTTATCAATGTCCTAGGAACTCTAGAAGTGGCCAATCTCTGGATCCCACCAAGCAAAGCCCCATCGGGCAAAGATGAATGGATTCAGTAAGAGATAAAAAGGATAACCAGCCTTTGGATCACTCCTTGGATTGTCAGTATTGATCCCGATGGTGTTCAATATTGTTATTCATTCCTTCTAGATTATCAAGATACTACCAACAATCAGGCAGAGTATGAGGCACTGATAATTGGCTTAGAAATCTTGATAGAGTTGAGGGCAACTGAAGTTGAGGTGTTTGGTGATTTAGAATTGGTGATCAATCAGCTAAATAGAGACTATAAGTGCAGACACATCATCATGGCAGGTTATTACTTGGCAGTGACTTAGCTACTGGGTTATTGGGGCACTAAGATTTCAGTCAGTCATATTCCCAGATAATCAAATTCAATTGCCAATGAGATGGCACAATTAGCTTCTGGAGCACCAATCCAAGAAAGAAGGTTCGAGATAGATGTGGAAGTACAAAGGAGAAATCTCCATTTTATCTTTGAGAGAGAGTTCAGCCTAGATGTAATGACCAAAGAGCTTGAGATAGAAGATTAGAGAACACCCATCATCTAATACCTGAATGATCCTTCTTTTCCCACAAGTAAGAAAAATCGACAATAATTAACTAAGTTTGTATGTGGGATAAAACTCTATTAAGGAAGACCCCAGATGGACTTTTTGTTGAAGTACTTAGGCCAAGAAAAATCGATGAGATTGATGGTTGAAGTACATGAAGGAATTTGTGGAGCATATCAAGCTAGAACCAAAATGAGGTGGTTACTGAGAAGATATGGTTATTTCTGGCTCGAGATGGAAAAGGATTGCAAGGCTTATGCTCGAGGGTGTGAAAAATGTCAAAGATATGGACCCCTCCAACATGTGCCCTCAATACCCTTAAATCTTGTGGTGAAGCCTTGGCCTTTCCGAGGATAGGCAATGGACTTCATCGAGCAAATTTACCCAGCTTCTAGCAAGAGGCACACTTTCATAATTGTGGCAACAGACTATTTTACCAAATGGGTAGAGGCTTCAGCTGTAAGACTATCACTTCAATTGCTGTCAAGAAGTTCATTAGGACCAAGATCTTACACAGATATAGGGTGCTTTAGACAATTGTTACAGACCGCGAGCCATCTTTTATCTTGAAAGAAGTAGAGGAATTTGCAAACAAGTTCAAGGTAAAGATGATCCAGTCTAGTCCTTATTACCCCCAATCAAATGGTCAAGTAGAGGCCAGCAATAAGATCTTGGTAAATGATATTAAGAGAATGGTGCCAGATAGTCTAGAGAAATGGCATGAAAAGTTAGGAGACACTCTTTGGGCTTATAGAACCTCGAAGTAGGCAGGAACTAGAACTACTCCTTATGCTTTAACCTTCAGGCATGATACTGTGCTTCCTATGGAAATCAATGTTAGTTCTATCAGACTCCAAAGACAGTTTGGTCTACACAGTGAGGAATACCTTCAAGCTATGTGTCAAAGAGTTGAAGATTTAGATGTAGCCCGAATCGAAGCCTTGAACAAAATCCAAGAAGGGAAGAGAGCTATTGCACAAGCCTATAACAAGAAAGTGAAGTTGAAAACCTTCAAGGAATGAGAGTTAGTATGGAAGGCAATTCTGCCCTTGGGAGCTTAACTTAGAGGTTTTGGGAAATGGAGTCCTACTTAGGAATGATCTTTCTGTATCAACAAAGTGTTGGAAAAATGGGGTTACTACTTGGCAGATTTAGAAGGAACCTTGCAAATGCATCCAGTCAATGCTAAGTTTTTGAAGAAATATCACCTAACCTTGTGGGGTGTAAGAGATTGTTATATTGAGGAAGTATAAGCATTTTAAGAAAGTCAAAGTTAGTTCCTGGATTTACCATAGTTAAAGATTCAAAGAACAAAAAAGACAAGTTGATAGGAAGAAGGAAGTCATTTCATTTCAACAAGAGAAGGAAGATTACAAAAACTTTAGCTCAACAGTTTTACACTTTGGCCAAGGCAGATATTCTAGAGTAATTTGTTTGTATAATAGTGAAAATCCTACCAGGTTCTTATAGATACATGTTGTTGTTGGCTAGTTGGGCTTCAGAGTCTTCAACCTCCTGGTTCACCTTCTTCACTTCTTCTATTTTCTTGTAAAGTTGACTTGCCAGGGTCATCTTTTCAGCTTTTAAAGTGGAAAGTTGCTCCTCCAACCTTTAAATCTCAAACTCTACCACCATGATCCTATCTTCCATGGTTGATCTCTTCTCTACCAGCTGTTGAAGTGTGTCTGAAGTCTGAGTGTGTTTTTCTTTATAACACTTCATTCTGTTGAATGCCCACTCTACCCACTGATGTTGATCCCTCAGCGCCCTTAAATTCTCAAAGAAATTAAGAAAAGACTCGTATTGAGCCTTGTAGAGCTCAGTCAAAGCCTTCTCAACATTATGGAGAGCCTTAAAGCTAAAGGAAGATGTGAAATCTCTCCTCATCCATTCCCTGAAGACTTGGCGCACATCTTGAAAAAGCTGAGGCTCAGAATGACGGCTTAGAGATCATAGCCTTGTCCTAATTTGCCTGAACTCTTTGACAAGCTCAGGCAAAGAAGTTGTTGGAGGGATAGATGCAAGAGGTGGTAAGGGCATCACTCCAGCTCATCCAAAGGCAGAGGCAGTAGAAGCAACTTTAGTTGGAAGAAGGGGAAGGGACCCAGAAATAAGAATGATAGCAGCAGTGTTCTTCTTCTTTGTCCGAGGAATAGAGATCCCCGTAATACCAGAAGCCAAGGAAGGCCTAGGAAAAGCTAATTTACGCACTAAGGGCGGAGGAGATTGGCCCGAGCCCTCGCCAAAACCCTATTGCAATCTAAGGAAAAATGGATTAGGAAGATAGTCTACAAACGAAATTAAAAGAAAGAAAAGGAAAAAAGTAGAGTTCACATACTTGGGTTAAGCTTTGAGCCTTGGAAGAATGAGGGGGAGTTGTTGTTGCCTTTGACGGTTAAAGAGGATCAGCCTCGCTTGCTGAATGAGGAGAAGTGTTGCCCGAGTCCATACCAGAAACCTGAAACACCAAGAGAAAAGACAAGTGTTAACAAGCTAACTTGTGCAATGAAGAAAATAGAAGTAGAAATACTTGTATACCTGAGCGAGACCCTAAACAGAATAAGGAGGCACCTCTGTGATGGCAGTGGCCTTAGGAGAAACCGGGGGATTTGCCCAAGAAACAATTTAGGGAGCCCTCGGGCTAGTCACTTCTGAGACCACTAGGATCTTGGGGACTATTGGCTCCCCAAAAGTGGTTGGTGGTGGTTGATAGGCCTCATGCATTAGAGAGGACTAGAAAAACAAAAACAAAAATAAAAATAAAGTATGAATATCATATTAGAAGAACTTCAAAAAGGAATTCATGAAAATTTGATGGGAAAGATACTTACTGAAGTGCTATTGTCCTCCACATAATGTAGCATCTCCCCAGTTCTTAGATTGAACCGAGAAGTTAAAGTCACCATAAGCGTTGGAGAAAAAGTTGTATGAGTGGAAATAGAGCTCTGCTCGAGTGAAGATGCAAGTTCTCCAACCTTGGCTTATGAAGGAATGGAAATTGGTCATTAACTTCAAAATTTGTAAAGTCACAAGCCTTATCTAAGAAAGAAAATAAGTATACCTTTGAAGGTTTAGCCTGAGAAGGGGAAACATACACCATTCGGGCCGGAAAAGAAGAAGCTTCGAGCTAAGAAATCCCTTCTTACCTGGTGTCGTGTTTCAAGCAATCAAGCAAAGGATTAATACAATAGTTAAATAAGGAAAAACTTCAAAAAGGCGACTTAGTGCTCAAAAGAATAGAGGCCATACCTTCAGCTCCTTAAGGATAGTGTCAAGAAGCCCCTTGTCCCTTTGGTGCATTTTTGCATCGAATGGTTCCTCTCTTACAACAAGAGTAGGTCTTTTGGTTGCTGAAGGCCTTAGTTAAAAGAAAGAATGAGGTATTAGCTCATGCCCCCAAGGAAACTGAAACTACAACTAAGAAAATAAGATTACTTACTAGAAGACTTATGTTTTTTCCTGTCTGCTTCGACTAAAGGGGCAGGGAAGGATCTGGAAGGTTTTGAAGCTTTGGAGGTTTGAGCCCTAGTCCTCTTCCTTGTTGGAGTTGCTCGCAGAACAGCCAAGGCTAGTCGAGGCTCGAGCTATTTTTCAGGCTCGGACTTTGAAGTTTCCACCACAGATGCCCTTACCCGCCGAGGTGCCCAAGTCCACTTCAGGCCCGGCTTCATCCTCAGAGTCCCCAAATAGCTTAGAGACATCCCCAGCCTCTCCAACAGTGTGACTGGACCCAACTTCTTGTCTAGCAGCCTCATGAACGACCAAGGCATCTGCAGCCTCTTCATTCAACCCGACGTCCGCTTCTCCAGTGTTGCCTTGGGCTGCAAGTTCAAAATAACCAAGAATGATAATGGATGACAGATTATAAAAGCATCATAAAGTTCAAGTTAAGGCAATGGAAGATACCTATTAGAAGAAGTTGGTTCTTCTGGTGGATCATCTTCTTCCAACTCTTGAGCTCATTTGGCTTAGGATAGGTGATAGGAGCATATTCATGCGACTTAAATGGCTTGTTCTCGTGCATTTACGTTATGTTTCTTTAGTTATTTTAGTCCTTTATGCTTCTTTTGTGTGTTTTCAGGTTCTAAGGGCAAAGTATGCAAAAGGATGCCTTTTGGAGCCTTTTGGAGCAAATTAGAGATTGGAATGGATATCATATGCTTGGAGCCAAGAGGATGGACGAAATTGAAGGATTCCTCCTCCATTGCAGCCACATGCACATTCAATCATTCACACCAAAACCTTGCACATGCTTTCCCATTTCATTATTCATTCACCTTGCAGCCACTCCACATGCATTTCTAGCTTTTCCTTTGCATTCCCCCTTTAATCAACACATGCATCCACTCACCAAGAAATCATTCATTCCACATGCACCCAAAACACCACCAGAAATCATCATTGTCGTGGGTACCTATCCCATTTCAGATTGTCATTCCACTTCATTGCACATGCATCTTCATAATTCAACACATGCATTCATTATTTATTTACTTTGCATCCTTTAATTTAATCACATGCACATTCAAACAAACACAATCATTCCAGCCATACCTTGCATTTTCAGATTGTTCCTCCATCATTGCACCACAATGCAGCCACATGCACTTGTTCCTCTAACATTTCAGCCACTTGCACTCCCATTCTCTCCCAAAACCGTGCACATGCCTTCTCCTTGCATTTCCAGCCATTCCACATGCTATTTCAGCCACATGCACTCATAATCATTCAACCAACATGTGCACATGCAACCTAGCTGTCATGTTCCCCCCATTTCACCTATAAATACTCATTCATTCACACTCATTCATACACAATTCATTTTCACAACAGAAATTGGTCCCTTGGGGCCGTGCCCTTCACAAAGTCCATCCATTCCATTCAAACACTCATCCATTGCAGAAATGTAGACATCAAACCACCATTGTGCCGTGCCTTCCCCTACAAATCCAAACACCATCCTTCCATTCCTTCACCACTACCCAAACCATTCACACCATCAAACTATCCCTAGACCTTGTGCTACAACGAAGAGGAAGATAAGAGTGCCTAAACGTTCATACAATTCAAGTTTGAGTTGTTGGAATGTTTAGGTGTTTCTTTGATTTCTATGTTTAATTTCAATACTCTATGTTTTGTACGAATGAGGCATGGAAGAGAAGAGTGCCTAAACGTTCATACAATTCAAGTTTGAGTTGTTGGAATGTTTAGGTGTTTCTTTGATTCTCTTTGTTTTGTATCATAAGGAACTAAACCCCCCTTGGCTAGGGGGTAATTTGAAATATATGTTTATGCTTGCGTTTTGATTTGATTACTTCTAATTTCGTTTCATAAGTTGTGATTCAATTTGTTTAACTATTTGATTGATAACTTATTTATGTATGTTTATTAAGAGTGCACACTTAATTTTCATGCATGAATATGACGCTAGAATATAAGTGAGTTTCACCTAATAGTTACGAACTTATATTCACAAGTAGTGGAGGTTGCTTATAAACAATCGCGTTAAATGAATTCTTGGCAAGAGTATCATGCATTCATAGTTACAATTGCCTCGTCAACACTTATAATTTTCATAGAGCGTAATGATTCTTGCTTGTATCTCTTCTATGCATTCATGTTGAGGACTTGTGGGGAATGTTTTGAATTGTTGTATGCGCTAACCCATCCAATTCAATAACGTTAGGAAGATTTGAAGGTTAATTAGTGCATCACGGTTAACCCGGGGTGTTGAGTTTCATGGTTTATTGAAATGCAATTGGAAATCATTTTATTATGCAAGTATAACATGTATGGAGATGAACCCCTTAGCCATTCTATCATCCATTCATTCCATTCCATCAAATTCGTTTTACAATCTGTTTAGTTTATTAACTTGTTTTGTTATTTCAATTCTCGTCAATTTAAAACCCCCCTTTACTTTCTTGTTCTTTAGTGTTTAGAATTTGTTTAGTTTATGTTTTAAAGTGTTTTGATTCAATTTTATTTCCCAATTTCGTCCAAATTCACCAAAGTGCTCAAAACTGCCCAGAAAGTGATTTTAAGGCAGTTTTGAGTGTTTTGGGTGATGTTTGAGTCTTTTGGTTTGTTTTAATGTTTTAAGTGTTTAGTTTTACATTCTTTGAGTTAGTTTAGTGTTTTATATTGTGTTTTTACGTTCTTGAGTCAAGTTATTACTTAATTTCGTCCAAATTTGTGTTTGTGCTCAAATCTGCCCAGAAAGTGGTTTTTAGGCAGATTTGAGTGTGTTTGTGTTGTTTTGAGTCTTTTGGTTTGTCTTAGTGTTTTAAAGTTTAGTTTTGCATTCTTTGAGTCTAGTATAGTGTTTCATATTGTTATTTTACGTTTTTGAGTCAAATCCAAGTGGTTAACAATCCCTCCTAATCCCCGGTCTAGAACGATCCCTACTTATACATATACTACAATTTGACGAAAAGAGGGTTTAATTTGTGCGCGTATAAATCACGCATCAATAGGATTTGAAGGAGAGTTGCTTGAAAAAATGATCATGGGACTTCCTTATATCTCATCCATACTTCCTGGACCACTTGGCCTCCCACCAAGTAGAGAAGGAAGGAGTGCACTCAAAGTTGAGGGCCACGAGCTTGCGGGCAATCTTGCTCATCACCTCTAAGATACGCCAAGTTACCCAAAATGTGATCTTCTGAGGAGAACGGAGGCAACAGGAGGTTTCGCAGTGCACAGAGTCGAAAAAATGGACTAAAATAGCTTGTCTAAACCCCCCATTACCTAGCACAAAAGTTGGGGTGGTAAACCTCCAACCCGTGCTCATATCATGTGCAGCATTTCGCACTTCGCAAGCTAAGTCTTGTTGCTGGATGCAACTCACAAACTTTTCCTTACATAGCGGGCTAACGTCTTCCCCGAATGCGTCCTGAAAGATTTGGTCTGAGAACCATGGGTATCTTCGCCGAACAGAAGCACCTAACTCTAAGTTTGCTCGAGTCCTGCAAACTCGGAAGAAATAGAAGCAGGAGAATGTTGAATGATTAGTTGGGGATGCCTAGGCCAAAATGCGGGCAGGAACCACTCATTTGGGGAACTCCAAGTTTAGCACCTAAAGCTCGGGGAAATACCATTGCAGCCACAACTGGACCATCCAGGTTGGCCTATTAAGGTTAGTCTCATAGGGCTCACCCTTGGTTATCTCATACACGAGATGGTAAAGGTAGGCAAGGAGGAAGGGCCCCGTGGCCACATCATCGAAGGAGTGTAGTGCCTCCACCAAAGGAATCCACTCTAACTTCACTCCTTCGGATTTATTAGGGAAGACATGTTTGTTGAGCTAGTACAAGAGAAAATGCATGTGCTCCTAGTCCCTATTTGCGGTGGCAGGCAGACTAAAGGTGCTCTTGGCAAACGGGATGAAGCCTACAAATGAAGTCTCATAGCTCTTGAACATTGAATAGGCGTACTCTAGCTGAATGATAGAGTCAGAGTCGCCCGAACCTTCAGCAGTCGGGCGAAAGGAGGAAAACCAGTTATGGGTCACATCTACACATCGGCCCGAGGGCCTTAGCTCGAAGACTTAGGCCATGTCAAGGACGGTCGGAGACATGGGACCCATTCAAAAATTGAATATGTTGGTCCCCGTGTTCCAAAAGAGAAGAGCTGTGGTCAAAAGCTTAGGCTTGGCAACCACCGTGACCTTGGAGAGCATAATGAGCTCGTAGATGCCGTTATTTATCCACTTCTTTTTTAAAATAGGCTCAAGCTCATTTACCCATTGTGCCCAGGCCTCGTCCTTCATCAAGGGAAAGCCTCTTCGATGAGTATACCATTTGGAGGAGGAAATGCCAGCTTCGGCGAAATATGGGTTGGGGGTGAACCAATTTGCTTTAGGCATGTTGTTCTCCACAACAACTAGGACCCTGGAAGTCCAAGCAGGCCCCAGGGAGTGTACTCATCCCTCTTCGAAGAACATTGAAGTGTTTAGGCTAGCATAAGGGCGATGAAGACCGATGAGAATGCGGCGCATATTGACAATACCTTCGCCAAACTCGTATGTAGGACGAGTAGTTTTGGGTGCCATTTGATGATTTTTGAAGAGATGGAAGAAAATGAAGGGCAGAAATCAAGAAAGAGGTTGAAGACAAGTGAGTTCTAGGAAATCTAGAAATTTTGGAAATTCAGAGGATTAGAATTGCTAAGGTATTTGGCCGAAGAATTTAAGTGAAGATTATATAAGGAACAGTTAGTTAATGTTGGAGATCATGGGTTAGTGCAAAGGTTTAGTTAAAAATGGCTATTTAAAATGGTGCAAGTCCCAAGTAAAAGCAAGTAGTTCATTTTAATCATCATTAAGGCCTCGATTTGTAGACTTAACAATGATTAAAGGGAGCACTATTTGGGTTAGTATTTGAATATTGGGCTTGAATGAAGGAAGGCCCAAGGATGCCAAATTAAATGAGGACTTGCCCGAAGCCCAGCATCAAGCCCAGAGACAAACTAAAGCCCTCTCAGCCAAGGCATAGGCCATGTGCCTTTGACTGAAGTGACAACTGACAGAGACCAACTCATTAGTAGCCAAAAAGCACTTTATAATGGCATAAAGGTGTAAATACATGATGACTCACTGCCCTTGAAAGCCCTCGGCCAAGAACAAAGTTGTAACAGTCAGGTCAAATCACCTATAAAAGGAAGAAGAGACAACAGAGACAAGGACACTCAAACAACCAATTAAACAACATACAAACTCTGCTCTCAAGCCATATTTGCATCCAGAAAAGCTGAAACCAACCTAGATTCAGTCTTTTTAGTCATAGTTTCTTAGAAAAGCTATCATTTATCTAGTTTAAAAGCTCTGTTACCTTCCCTAGTGTTGTAGTATCAATTCCCTCGTGTAAAACCTGTTTACCATCCATCTCTTTTAGCATACAACCTCTGTAAACTCAAAGAGAAATGGCTGTAAAACATTCAACCTTGCCCAAGTCTTTTTGTTTATCCTTTAATTTCGTAGATCTATCATTTAAATGTACTTTTCAGCATGTATTCAAGTCATTACTAGTTATTACCTACTTAAGAGTCTCATTTGCACCTAGATCTAGTTAACTTAGTAAACCTGTTTTCATTAAGAATAATATGAAATGGAGGAAATGGTTTAAAGGGCTCTGGACTCCCTTCATTTGAACACACAAGATCATAAACTAAAAGTCCTTGTTTACAAGGCAAGAAAAAGAACTTAATGGAGACTTAACCCATCTATGATAGTCATTTGATAACAAGAAGTTTGAGTAACTTGGGACGCAAGTAACCACTCAAAACACATCTATTTCAACATATGTTATACTGAGATAACAGTGGCACGCCTAGACTTTGTTAGTTTTGATTGTGAACCTCAAGGCCTACACCTAATGCTCCACAAAGGCACCTTTCAAACTAACTTCAAACTCATCTTGCGGCATACAAAGCAGCAAGAGATCACCCGACGACCAACATCACCAAAAGTGCCATTCACCCTTAGGGAGCTGTGTGAGGGGCCATCCACCTTTGCCTCGAACAATTAGTAGGTCTGATCATAAGTGGGAAGTTCTGTGATTTCACTACAAAATGTGTTGAGGAGTCAAGTTGATTCCATATAAAATTGTATGCAGTTTTGTAATTTGGTCACGAAATGATTTGTGAAGGAATTCCTTCACAATTTTATGAGCCAAATATTATTCTTACAATGTGACTTAGTATCATAGTTTAGTGGTATTCATTTTAACTAGTAAGTGAGAAGTCTTATGGTCGATTTTTATCTAAGGCGTATTCAAACATGGTTGATCCATTCAATGACTTAGTGTGACACCCGTGTCGTGTTTTTCTGTTAGTGTGAATAATGGGAATAGTATTGTTCACACTAAGATATTTTTTTAATACAATGGTACAATCATTCATTCTCTTAGGGTGAATAATATCATTGTATTAAAAAAAAAATCGTACAAAATTTCTCCCCTTCTCTCCCCTCCTAACATAGCATCATTTCACTGTTCAAACTTTATATTTGAAACTGTTCGCTCTTTTTATCATCTAAAGATCTTTTGTAGAAAAAATTACTTGATTTGATGAACGTTTAGTCATTCATATTGAATAAAAGAAATTACAGAATCATTGTGAAGATATTATTTATTGCTTTAATACTCAATATTTTGAAAACGGCTAACCGAAAGCTATGAACATCTTAATAGTTAGCAACAAAAATCTTCAACATTTTTCAGTTGCTTTCTAGTGAACATAATTATGTTCAGTAGCTCAGCACCACTATCTTTTAATTCGTCATGATTTCTAAGAGATTGTGGTTTTATTTAAGGGAACTTTAACGAAAAGTTTCCAGTACTGTTCATTTTAATGAAAAATCATATTTTTATACTAAAAAGTTAATCCTGGTACTATTCACTTTACCCTTTATTTTGTCATCATCGTTAAAACTCAAAGTTTTTAAGCCTTTTTTTTATTAGTTTTCCTTTTATTTAATGCTTGAATTTAAAAGCATATGAGAGTGTTATTTAGTATTACGATCTAGTGAAATTTGTCTTCATTTGTAAGTAAAAGTTTTAAATTCGACTTTTGTGACTGACGAGTTCGATGTCAAATCATTTTAGTTAACTCATTGTGCAGCATATTTCAAATTTTTCACCCATTAATGTAAATATATCATTGTACTATTATTTTCAACATTAAAAAATTATAACGTTTGATGGATAATTTTGTACGTTTGATGGATAATTTTGTACTCTGAACATGTCTACTCACGTAAGCATAATAAATATAGTAAGGTTTATGTTGAATTTTCAACACCAAAATTGGAGAGGTCAAGACCATGCGGGGGCATCCCACCACGATCCGAACACATTCTCTCCTCCACCAATGAAAAGGAGTTAATTAAAGCAGCTTTGTGCAGCGTCAAAGACAGACTGAACGCTACTTGGCCACTACCAACAACGAATCAATTTTTCCCTCAATTGCAAGTTGCAAATCTCAAAGGACAAATACTAAAACAAACACTCAGACTCTCATCATTGTCACTGCAATCCACCACCACAGAAAAATGCGGCCGTAGGCTCAAAGTACCACCCACACAAATTGACCCTTCAAACGACCTATTTCGAAAATCTAATTCGGAGTGTCTCTGGCCACTAAAAACGTTTCTAACTACATTTGACAAAACAAATGCTCTTTGTTTATAAAGGTGATTTTGGAAGAAGCACTTATCAAATGCTTCTTCTAAAGGCACTTTCAAAGTGTTGTGAGCAGAAGTGTTTTCTAAAAAAAATAGTCCCACTCACAATTGCTCATTTGAAAATGCTTTAAAAGAAGCACTCACTTTTTTTTTTTTTTACCTATGCAAGAAGCACTCTTACTCATGAACTGTTAAGTGTTCGGTGAAAAAGTTCTTTTAAAAAGCAAAAGCATTTTCTTATTTTCTGTCAAGCTCTATCAAAAATATATTTGACTATCTGAAAACACTTTTAACCATCTTAAAAGCACTTGCAAACATGTTAGTGTTTACTGCAAAATTCAGTACAGCATTGGCCCTTAATTAACTACGGCAGGAAAATGTTTAGTTACAATAGTAGCGAGCTTAGAGACCACAAACATGATTATATTCACAAAATCAGTATTTACAAACCCAAAAACAGCATTCTCCATTGTCCAAGGATATTTGATATTTCACATTTGGTGCTGCATATGCTGGAAAGCAACTAGTGTTTGTCTTCCCTGCTATCTTCAAAATTAAAGGCGTGTCGAAATCATTCTCATAAGTCTGATGGATGTTAATCTTCTGCGTTTCTCGGCAGGATTTTGCTGATGCAAGGAGGCCTAATCGCATTATTTTCTACTTATATCCAATTATGTAACAGACTTGATTCTTCGGAAAAAGGATCACACGGCAAAGAACTCGTCAAAATAGGGCCATTCTTGAGATATAAATAAGCTAGTTTAGGCGTCGAAGTTCTGAAGAGAAGAAAGCCACTGTTCCATATAGTTCTTGCAATCTGCATATGCAACCAAAATGCTGATTAGCACAGATGACATACTAAGAGCATAAAAACTTAACAGAACCTTTGCAATATTACACAATCAGTAAAGTCTGAGAAGCCTAAAAAGATCAAGAAACGAACAAGCAATTTGATTCCTCGTGTAAACGAGGAGCCAACTGACATAATAAGTTCAGAAATGTTCGGCACAATTGCCCCACGCACCTCCGAAAGAAGAAAACAAAAATAGCAATAAATCATCTCAAGACTTATGCTCACAAAAGGGTAACTGTGATTTTGTTCTCATGCACAATTTGCAGTTCACTTGGAAATATTCTCATGTGCTTTCACAGCATTCAGAAAGAGGTCAAAAACCAAGTCTTTCTTCAAGTTTTGCAAAGGTCATGCAGTCAATCTGCCAATCAGACCAGGTTGTGAAGATGAGAGTTATCCAAGTGGCTGATCGATCAACTTGAAGCTCCAAGAAAATGAGTTCTGCAAATTACAACCTTTTTGACTAGTCTCCAAAAAACTGGAACATGAGGTCCCAAAAACCATAATATTTTGCACAGAGCAGTGCATTTCCACTTCCCCCCATATACTTTCAATTGGTTTTGAGAATTGCAACCACAACGTTGTCTACTTACAGGAAAGGACCACAATAGGATGCCTTGTCATTTTTGGTAGTAGATACTAACCAAATACGCCAATTTCTTTTTAGTTTTATTACAAGAGATATTTCTACTTTAATCTAAGCTTATCTAAGGGGAGGGGAAGGGTTGGAACACGGAATGCAGTGGGATGAAGAGGAGGATCCTATCCACCAGATTTCCCAGCATAAAAGAAGGTCACAGATTGATGTCTTCATAAATGACAATAATTGACTCAAAATCCCCAAAATAGAACCAACAAATTGTTTGGTATGAAATGAACAACCCAACCTTATCTATTCCTAGAGCAAGTAATCACCAAAAACAAGATTTTGTTTTACCTCAGAAGCATCCAAATATCAATTAACTTAAATTCCCCAACAGTTGGAATTTAAATTAGATTATCTCTCGAATAAAAAATTACTCAACAGTTTCAATAGATTGCTGTTTGCAGTCATACTCAATCAAAAGCAGAAAAGATACAAGAAGTATATTTCTTACCAGATGAGAATTCACCAGGGAGCTTCTTGATGGCACTCAAGAGCTCCTTGTTAGAATCATCCACCACCTCCTTGCAGCCAGGGGTATAGCACGGGACCAGCACTGCAAAGCTATTATCCGATTCGTCATCGTCACTCTGGAAACCAGAGCCATGAGGCTCCAACCACCCAATAGACCAGTCCGAATCGTCGGATTCGGACCCTGACAAAAACCCACCACCATCCGATGGCACAATAACAATATCATACTCCCTATCAACCCTCCTCTCTTCCCTACTCTGCCATTTCCTCTTAACCTTCCTCGGAGACGAGGCCATTTTTGGGCCCTTAACCGAAGAGAATTGAACCGCCCCCGGTTCCCTCAGACCACCAAAACCACACTCAAAAGAAGAATTCATTGAGGAGCCACTGTTAGCAGGCTCCTTCTCCTTCCCACCCCACCAACACCATGACAGACGAGTGAAAGAGACTGCCATTTTTCGGAACCCCAATTTAGTGGAAAGCTAAAAGATGATGGCAAAGAATTGAGGGAAAAAGGAGTAAAAGCCCAGAGAGACTCAAAATTTGAGACCAAAAGAATGGGAAGCCCAAACGGTTCCTCCCTGTTGCAGCAGCAACCAACTGTCAATCACTAACAAAAGTAAATCATATCCTAACTCAAAATCCACTACCGAAAGCAATAATTAAGACCATTTAAAAAGGTAAGGATCAATTAACCAAATCTAAAGATAGCAAAAAGCCATTGATCTTGTTTTCCTCATAGATCAAGGGGTCAAATCAAACAAGATAGAAACTTAGTCCAATGAATTAGTAAAACCAAATTTCAGTAATCAAGCTTAAAACTTTCCATTAATAGAAAAGTCTCAAGAATCAAACTCAAAGAAAACCAACTTGAACTTAATCGAACTCCAAAAACACAATGACCCAATTGAAAATATTCAAAAATTACTTCAACTCCCTCTTTTTTTTAGTTCCAAATATACCCAGAAAAATTCACAGTTAAAACACCGGAAAATCACAAACCCAGAAAACAATCCCCAAATTTTGAGTCCGCAAACTGACAATATCTTACTTATAGAACAAAACCCACCCCAAAAACTTGAAAAGGAAGACTTGGGTCAAGACCACGAGTACAAAGTCTGAATTTTTCGAGATTCCAAAGGGGTGAAATCGGTACTTTATTGCCCAGAAGAAAAAAAAAACCCCAAAACTATGGCGGCAGACGGAGGTGGAGTAACCGCGAAGGAAAATTTCAGAAAGAGAAAAGGAATTAATAGGGTTTTCGCAGCCCCGTCATCGCCACCGTCGTCTTCTTCTTTCTTCTTCTTCCTCTCGCTCTCTCTGTGTTTTCTGAGAAACCAACTGCGAGTGAACGTCTGCTTCCGAATTTATAAAAAAAATCCTCTCCAATTTATTTATTTATTTATTTTTCATTTTATTTTGGACTCTACCGTGGCACATTCGACGGTCGTGATCTAGCCTTTCTGTTCAGATAGTGCGGCGGAGTATGAATCTTACTGTGCTCCTCCGATCGTTTGGCATCCTTTCCGAGTCGTGTAATTAATTAATGGGCTAATTTAAAATTAGGGTGATTAGTGGGGTGGATTCCAAATTTGCTGACGCGGTGGATCTAAACCCCAATCATTGCGTGTGTTTGCGGTGCAAGTTACTGACACGTGTAACCTATGTCAACCTATGGGTTAAGGCTTCGAAGAAAACATTAAGAAACGAGCATGAAAATATATGAAGGAGTTTGACTCTTTGCATTGAATTATTGAAATGATAACTGACATCTAATTGTCACTTAGTGCTGTGGTTTAGTGATATTTTTTTTTATTTATAAGTGAGAGATTTTAGATTCGATTCACGCTAAAGCCGAATTTGAATCACATTATTGGTAGGCCCATTATGAGGTTAAACTCATCTCATCTCTCTTAGTATAGATAATATCGTTTGTTAAAAAATGAAACTCATATCAGATTCCTCAAGGCTCAATGAATAATACCGTTATTTCATTTTATTTTTTTTAATACATCATATTGTTACATTAGGGGATTTGGGAGTTGAGCTAAGTCACATAATAGGTAGTTTAATTTGGTATCGAATTCGTCATTTATGAAATTCGAACCTAAGACCTTTCACTTTTAAGCAAATGAGGAATATTATCAAACCATAGTACTAAGTGATAATACTATTATTTCATTGGAAAAAGAAACAGAAACAATAAGAGTGCTGAATTTGAGATACATTCTTAGTGCCATCGCATGTTTAATAAATGTTTATTATAAAAAATGAACCGCAAGTTGAATAAACTCTTGTCTTGTGCTCTCGTTTGATAGTTGCAATTTGCATGGGTAATGTCGTGATCAATGACTCATATGCACAGCCTAATGGATACAAAAAGGACCAACAGCCCCTCCATTTGGCACGTTACATGAGAATGAAATGATGAAAAGGCTACCACCAAAAGGTTACCAAAAAATAGTAAGAGGCTATTATATTATAAGTTATTCTGTAAATATCATTTATGTAAATAAATAAATAAAAATTAAAGTTATTTAGTTAATTAATTGTAGTAAATAAATAAACAGCTCATATTATAATTTTTTTGTTTTGCTAATTCCAATCATCTATTTTTATACAACTTGATGACTACATGATCTCATTTTATATTCATTTTTTAAAATGATGATATTTACACAATCTATAACATGAAATGTTCTGTGAGGCAGCAACGAAATAATTAAAGGTTACCAATTCTTATCATCCATTCTTTATATAGCTTGATGACTACATGATCTCATTTTATATTCATTTTTTTTAAATAATGATATGTACTGATCTATAACATGAAAAGTTCCGTTAGCCAGCCACGAAATAGTAAAAGGATGGATTCCTAACAATTTTTTTTGTGGAGCCAAGTATTGGTGTGTGGAAGCAAAGCTTTCAAGGTTTGAGCTTTTGGATATAATAGTGTAATTACAAAGAGGCAGTAGAATGTGGTGTATCTAGTGTTTCTGAGTATGTGGTTGTGGTGACAAGGCTCTTATCATAACTTGTGTTGTGTGGCACAAAAATGGCAAATGGATAACTTGCTAGTTGCCACCGTCCTACAAATTAAAACCGTCAAAATGGACCCTCTTTCAACACCAAAAGTGCACATGAATGAAATGTACCATTCATATGGATGACACCACCTACTATCGACAGTTATTGAACAACCACCAATTGATAGGGAGATTCTTTGGGTTAACTTAACCCTAGGTTTCTCAAAGGCGATAAGGCTATGTCTCTATGGTTTCGTGAGTTTTCGTGTCGCTGAAAATGTCATGAGGTCAATGTGGTAGCTCATGTTATCGATTTATTTGCTTTAAACACTGGCAATTGTAGCGCATTATGAAATCTTGTTAGTTCTTTTTTTTTTTTTTTATGTTAGCTGAAGCGTAATTTACAATACCAACCTAATATAGATGCAGTTTAGAAATAAAAAAAAGTAGTTTTTTTTTCAAAACAAAAAAGTATCATTTTGAGTCAATTTTGTACAACCATTTCGTCTTTTATTTTCATTTGAGAAAAAAGCTCCACTCCTTCCGAAATTGTAACCTTCTCCTTCAAATTCGGAGTGCATTCTTTTTTATTTTCATCAACATTTCATTTGTTTCCTCCACTCTCACAACCCATTTTAGGAAGTAAAGGAATCAGATGCCCAACCAGTGAGCTTCCATGCAATTCTACCAATGTCCATAAAGCTCTCTCAAATTTACCATATGGTAAAACTCCAAGGTGAAAAGAAAAAAAAGCCACATGGGATTTTCAAGGTAAGATGAAGGGGAATCACTTCTTTGGGTCAAATGAAGGCTACATGATATGGAGAAAGCATCAAAGAGAGTTTCACGGATATTGTGATAAAATGAGGTGAAAGTGACACCGTCGATTTATGTTTCAATCTTGGCCAATGGTCTTAACCAAAGGCCAAGATCTCTAAGTTTGGACATGTTGAACTCATAATTTCGAGCTCAACCAGAGTTTGACCTGGTACGCAATTTGTTAATTCAGGCTTAACAAAATCCTCGTGACTCATCCGTATGGATTTTAGATTTCTATTTTCGTTCGAGCAAATATCTAGTTGAACCCGTCTAAATTATTCCCCAGAAAAAAAAAATGGAAAATCGATCTTTGTATGTATATACCCCAACAATCTTGACTTTTTTTTCCTTTACCAAATGTCAAAAGTTCATTAGAGATTCCTGAGGCCTAATCAAATCTTGGTTAAAGCTAGGGTTTGTGTTGTAGGTTTCATCCATTATCGACCCCTTTTTGTTTCTGTAGATGATGCAAACCCTAAACGAATTTCTTAGGAATTGGGATTGAAAGGCCCAACACAAATCCAATCCCAAATTCCAACGGCTAGTATTTCACGATTCCCATCCTGTCCTAAACTTCCAAGTTCCAACACAGTTTAAAGCACTAACGCCGTTAGTAGCCAACACTATAACGCCGTTAGTGTAGGGTCGTACAATACCTTTTCAATTTCCACACTCGAATCCTAACGGCTACTTCTCTTTCTTTCCGAGTTTTCTCGCATTTGCTTTTCCTCTCACTTTCCTCAGCACAAAGAAGTGAAACAACCAGAAAATCGAAAACCCGCAACACTTGCGTGAAGTCCTACTCGAATGTCGAATCTGTGATCTCGCCAGGTACGTTTCTGGGTTCTCTTTGTTTTTCTCAAATCTTGTTTGGTTAGTGAGAAAATTTCAGGAAATTGATAGAATTCTCGGTTTCGGATGTAAAACCAGTCTAACTAGGAAACATGTTCATTTCCTGTGTTTTCCTGGAGACCAAACACTAAGTCATTGGTTGTATTATGCTAGATTTAAGCAGTTTTCCTTCACTATTTGTTGCATTTTTTTTTTCTTCTTGTGATTTTTGGGTCTGGACTGTCAAATTCTTAATTTCCAAGTTGATTTCTATAGATTTTGTTTTCTCAAATCTCCGATGTGGGGTTTCCAACAATGTTTGGTTGCTAAGACTGCCAAGAAAAAGAAGAAGAAGAAGAAAAATTGAAATCTTGATGTTTGCCCTTTTGTTCTTTGTTGGGTTTAGATTCAAGCTCTTAGTTTCTTTGTGCTTCTCACTTTTTCTCACCAAACAAACAATGGAACAAAGCATGAAATTTCCACATTCAGATTTTATGGGGACCTTTTTATCCGAATCAAGGTCTTATTACGATACCCGAGACGAAGAATAGACACAATGTAGTTATAGATTCATATCAGTTTGTTTCTCCATTCATTTAATATACATGTACTGATATGTTGTTTCGGAACATTTTCTGATTCCTTGGTGTCCTCATTATTTTCTGTTGTATTGAATCTTGACTGAAATGTTTTCTAGAAGTGAATAACTTTTGAGTGTCTACACACATTTAGCCACAAATTTTAACTGAAAAGATGCGTGTGGTGCAAAATTTCAAGTTGGCATCTAATTGTGCTAAATTCTTGACATTTCTTATGAGTATGGTTCATCCTGTAAGGAAAGAAAAAGGTCAGAAAGACGGAGGTGTTTTTCGGTTGTTGAGCCGTTGAAACATGATTTTCCATTTCCAGTTCTAGCGCTTCAGCTGTATTGTTTTCGGTTCACGTTGTCTTGTGTTATATTGTTCTTAGTATTCATGTGATAAGAATTTGGGATGTGTTGGATATTGAAGTTTTGTTCTGTTTGCAAACAGGTCTTTTTTGTTAAACTGAAAGGGGAAAAAATATGGAAAAGGTTTACGAAGAGCTGGACGAAGTTAAAGCTGAGCTTGAGAAGCTCAGGGCAGAATATAAAAGCAAATCAGAACCATACGAGAGCTTGAGGAAAGCACACAATGAGCAGCTCACAAAATTCCAGCAGGCAAGTTCCAAAATCGAGCAGCAGACACAAGAACTAAACAAGAAGACAGAGGAAATCTCGATGGCAAAGCAGACGTGTGAAGATCTTAAATGCGCTTTGAAAGAGGAAGAGTCCATAGTTCAACATCTAAGGGCTGCAAACGATAAACTTCGAGTTGATTGTGATGAGAAGTTTAGAAAATTGGAAGACATGAACAAAGCGTTGGCATTGGCTTTAGACGAGGCAAATGAAAAGAAAATGGATCAAGAGCAAACACTTTGTGCATATAAAGACGAGATTAAAGACCTCAAAGGCCGTCTATCAGTCTCACAGAAGAAATGTTCGGAAGCAGAAAAGAAAGCAAATGCACCCAAAGAGCCGAGAGAAAGAGATGAGGTGATACTCAAACTAGAGGAGGAAAATCATAAAGTTCAAGATAAAATAAAATGGAAGACGGAGCAGTTCAGACATCTGGAAGAAGCCCACAACAAGCTACGTGAACAATTCAAGGCTGGTAAGAAGGAATGGGAGATGGAGAAGTCTTCATTTCTCGATGAGATTTGTCAATTGCAGATGAGTTTAGATTCTAAAACCCAAATTTCAGATAATCTTCAAAACCGGCTGCAGGGGTGCAACCAAGCCCTGGCTCATGAAGAAAGCCGGACAAAGTGTCTGGAGGTTCAAGTCTCTGAATTCCAAACACGCTTTGAGAACGTCTTTTCTGATCATGAGCATGCCAAATCGCAGCTGGAATGCTTGACTGCTCAGAGGGACAAACAAATTGCATCATTGAGACAGTCTCTAAGCACCAAAGAGGCACTTCATAAAGAAATGGGATATCAAACAAGGAAGCTGGAACAAGAAAATCAGGAGTTGCGAGCTTTGCTGAAAGAACTCCAGGAAGCCCAAATCCAATCAGCACCAGGTTCACCTTCCCTGGCAAAGCTACGAAACAAGCTCAAAAGTTTGGAGCAGATGCACAGAGAATCTGTTGCCAATCATAGGGCCAAAGAAGCTGAATGGAGCTCTCAACTGGAAAGTATGACGGCAGACCTGAACAACCATAAGTCTGAGTTAAAGAGTAACTGTGCAGCACTAAAAGAACTCAGGATGGAAGTGGAGCAGAAGCACAGGGACTGTACAGATAATCGGCTCAACAAAGTTGTATGCAACTCTCAACTAGAAAAGATGACGAGTGATGTGCGCAACTATATGAATGAGCTAGAAAGGAAAGATGCAACGATAGAAGAGCTCGAGATGGAGTTGGAATCCAATCATTTTCTAAGTATGCAGCTAAAGTTGGAAAATGAGGAGCTTTCCGTCATGTTATTGGTTTTAAAACTTGGAATTTCTGAGGCACAGTTAAAGATTGCAAATGAGAAGTCTGAAATGGATCGGCATGATAAAGAGAATGAAGAAAAGATTTCTCTGTTGATGCAACAGCTGGAGATGAAGAATGATGTTCTTATTAGAGCACTGGCAGGTACTGAAGAAGAGCATGAAAAGGCAGCATCTTTATCGAGTAGAATTGAAGTTATGGATCTCATTGACAACCAGAAGCTTCTTATACAGAAAGAAGTTGAAAGAGAGCTTAGAGAAGTTAATGATGCCTTGGAGAGAGCAAATGTTGAGTTGGCTGAAAAAATATTTGAAGAAAATGAAATTGAATTTGAATTGCAAATATGGAAATCAATTGCAGAGCGCTTAAGAAGTGATCTTGAAGCAAGTGTAGGAATGTGTAAAGAGTTGGAAGCTTCTCTTCTTGCACAGGTAGAAGTCGAGGAAACCATAAAGCAACAAAAAAAGGGTCTTCTTTCTATTTTTGAAGAGAAAGACAAAATAATAGATAACCTCCAGGAGAAGATTGTGTTACTGGAGCAGAAGCTCGACGATGCTGAGTCAGTAAAGACAGAGACATCGATGTCCTTAGAGTCAGAGAATTCAATCTTTCTCCAATTCACAAGAGAGAAGGACAAGAACTTTGAGCAACTCGAGAAAGAGGTCCACTGGCTAGAGCAGGAATCATTGAGAAGGGAATTCGCAGGTCTCGTGATGGCACAAACTGATGCAGAGAGAACATTTGAGTATGAGAAAGAGAAACTCATCCAGCAAGTCGAAGAGAAATACCAGAGAGTGAATGTTCTTCTCCAGCTTGTGGAGTCCTTGGAACACAAGTTTAACAGCTCATTAGCTTCTTTCTCTTCACAGCTAGCCGAGAAACAGTCAGAAATTGATATGATTTACGAAGCTTGGGAGAAAATCACTGCTGCTGAGGTTATGGCTGCACTTGAAATTGAAGAAAAGAAATTGATGGCCATGGAACTTGAGGATGAAATCTGTAATATACAGCAGAAACTCGAATCACAACAAAAATCCTTGTGTGAGTCGAAACAGAAAGCATTGGAGGTCGAAGCTCAGTTGGAAACAAAAGAGCAGGAAGTGAAGAGACTGACTAATCAAATGAAGACAAAGCTAATAAACTCGGATCCCTTGGTTGAGGAGCTCAAGAATAAAAGAAGAAATTTACTTGAAGATGTCATTCAGTTGTCATCGGAAAAGGAAAATTTATTGCGGTTTATAGGAGGGCTGGGTGATAAGATCGGGGAGTTCTGCGCTACGGATAAACAACTGATGGGAATGTTGGAAAGGATAATGCTCTCTTTCGACGACAAAGGTTCAGGAATGGATTTGAAATGGGATGATGAACTTGTTGATCCAGAACAAGAGAATGTGTGTACGCCTATCATCGTCAAGATATCTGAAGCCATTTCTGATAAAAGATCTCCGTTTAGAGACCTCAACCATTAGCTAGTACATGTTTCAGAATATCATGCAGTTTAGTCATAGCATGGAATTTTTTAGCTTGTGTATGACGACCCACGCGTGTGTAAGTATTTTATTTCCAACCACAACAAGTTTCCACAAATTTGACTTATCCTTTTAAGCATGTAATTTTCTTTTGCTTATGTGCATCAGCCAATGTTTCTGCAATTTATTAAGTTTCTCTTTGCAAACTCGTTTTCGACGAGAAAAATTGAAATTGGTTCATCAGAACAATGGTTCGCCTTTAGTCAAACTCAAAAGGTTTAACCTTTCACAGTGTTCACTGTTCTGCTGTCAATTACACCAGTTAACATGAAGAATCAACCTCGACGGTAAGTCTAAATGTTAGAATGCTAAATTAAAATGTAACCAGTTAGGGTTTGGTCTTAAGTAAAATCGAGCTCAACGAACGCAAAATTTTTTCTGAGAATTGCCAATGTTGTCTTACCTCTCGAGCATTTATTTAGCAGAATGCGGTTTTCCAATAAGAACAAACACCCCTTAACTGCGTGTTTTATAAAGTCCTATGCAGATTAAGCTTGAGATCGATTGTCATTTTGTCTGATTAGCAAGAACAAACAGAGAGGCAAGATGAAATGCTACATCAAAACAACATCAACTGTCCTAAAATCTGAAGGAAATGGACAGTATACACCACAATTTTCAAATTTACTAACATAAATGATCGTTTCTTTCCAATAGTACAACAATGTGGTACAATCTAGCCAATGACAAGTTAATCAGTACAATGTATCTAAGCGACTATACGAATGATAGTTACATTCAAGTAGTATGAGCAACAATACATCAATCTCGTCGTATGAATTGGTACCAGAGCAACCAAATGCTGAAACAAGCATTGCAGTCCTGAGATGGGGGAAAACGATCTCTACTAGCTCCTGCTCGATGAAGCTGACTTTCGCGCAAATTCGGACAAACCCTGCCTCAAAGCTCCAAGGTTCACACCATTACCAACTAAAATGCTTGTCACACCCATTTTTGATACCTGTAAACACCGTGTGATTGATCAAACACACGAATTTCGGATGACTCATTGAATCTAATCATTTCAAATACCCGAATTCCATTTTAATATCTATGTTTTTCAATTCAATGCAGTCTTATTGGGAAAATCTTCCAAAACGGATATAAATGGTAGATAGATTACCGTTTGAATATTTCTATCCTCGTCGTCAAAGAAAAGCATCTCAGTAAAGGGTACCCCAGTGGTTGCATGAATTCTTTGGAAATGCTCTGTCTTGTGAGTCCTGCTGGAGAAAATCTCCTGCATAATTACAAACACATAATACATTCAGTTTACGCAAATGTAGGTTAGTCGCTTTATCTAACATATATAACATTTAACATTCATTTGATAACCATTTCGTTTTTTCCGCTCTCCCATTATATATACTCTCCTCATATATCCAGCTCAAAAAAGAAAAAAAATCTATGAATCATGGATACAGAAACGGAGACACAATATGATATGACACTGCAATACGAAAAATCTCTAAAAGTTAAGACACGATACTCTATAAATATGGAAAATAAAAATATACGATTTAAAGCATAATTCATCATTCAAAATTTCAAATTAAAGTACATTTGAGTTGTTGGAGGAGAAAAGTTAGAAAACTAATATACAGTAGAAGAAGCGTGAGAGTTGTATTCATAGTTCTAATTAGAGGGGAACTCTTTGTATTCATCAACTTTCAATTATAAATATCTCCTATCAATTTTCTCCACCTCATTATCACTTTTGAAAGTGTAAATGTATCCAACTTTCAATTATAGATATAGCTATTAATTTTCTCCTTTTTATTATCATTTTTGAAAATATAAATGTATCTTAAAAGTCGGATACGTGTATCCTACGCCTATTCATCAAGTCAAAGCCGTGTGCATTGACCATGATACGTGTCTGAATAGTATCCAAGAGTATCGAGCAAGTATCGAATACGGGATACACGACCAAATAGAAGTATATGTGCATCATTAGAAAAAATGATAACCAAGAACTAATCACAAATTGTTTATCAAACGGTGTGGTTTCAATTCTACTTACCACTCGATAGATTGGATTTTCATAACTAATAGGTCTTTTATTTTTAATTTCAATTAAACAAATTGCGAATTAAAGATTAGAAAATAAAACAAGAAAATGATCAACCAACCTGGGTGAGAAACAATGAGGGGATACCCAGTGTTTGGAGGAAAGATTTGGCAACGTCAGAAGTTGGAGATCTCGAAGCAACAGCCATGGATATTCCCTTGTCCTTGAGCGCATACAATATTCCCGAGGCTTGCGGGTAAAGATACGGCGTGTCGTCGTAGTAGCAGCACTCGCAGAAGAAGGGCCAGAGGGTGTAGTCGAGATCGAAGACAACGAGACTCGGCAAGTTCTGGTGTCGTTCGATTATCTGCAGAGCCTCGCTCTTCACCTTCTCGTCGTCGCCCATTGTTCCCTTTTGGCGTAGGTTGAAAACCTGAAAAAATAATCAAAATTTGACCGTACTGGTGTAGGCACTGAAGGGGAATAGCGAGGGGGAGGCCGACGGCAATAAGAAAGAAAAGCGAGATTTAATTGTGGGGGTGTGTTGTCATTTTATTTTATTATGGCTGTTTTTATTTATTTATTTATTTATTTATTGTAGTATGATAAGTTAAATCATTATCTTAATAGGATTACATTTTTAATAGAATAATATTTACAAAGAGAATATTTCAAGACATCCTTACATACACTAAAATTTACATAATCACATTTTTATTTTAAATATGACTGCAACATTTCCCTTGAGTGTGTAAATACTGAAACAAAACATCGCATCAGGTCTTCAGCAGTTAAGGTAGAATAGTTGATGAAGTCGTCGACACAACGGGAAAATGAGAGTCTCAAATTTAAAGAAAGTATGCATTGGTAATAAAACTCACAGAACCTTGCTATGGTAAAACCTAAGGCAGATGAACCCATATACTAAGGAGAAAAGTGAGAAGTATGCATAATGTCTAAAATAAACGTCATACAAGACGAAAGTAGTGAACTCAACGGAGTATGATCATCCTAGGATAGGTGTCTCATCAAAACCTCGTTTGGTAGCAAAAACCCAATGGGAAAAATGCTCCTAATCATAGGAAAAAAAAAGTACATAAAGTTCAAGTGAGTATACTTCAGGATACTCCCCCTGAGTTAGACATAACTTCCAAATAAGAGAACTACAAGTAATATCCTTCCAGACCCCATACTAGCTCCCCTTCTCTGTGCCAATTGCCAGAGGAAAATCACCCCCAAGCCTCGTGCCAGCTCCCCGTCCCTGTGTTAATAGCCAGAGGAAAACCATTTTCTGGCATTATGCCAACACCGTAACCGTCGCCTAGGACGGAATCTATCTCTTGCCCCGTAGTGGAATAGGAACCACTAGGTAAGTACAAAACCATTGAACATATATATATTTGAAAAGCAACTTCATAGACAACATTATATGCGTCTTTCCGTATCCTTCAATCAAGTTGGATGAGCCTGAGAGGGTTGTCAAATGTGCATTCTTAGGTACGAAGTTAGTAAAATAGCGTCGCTCACGCAAGATGGTGTGCGTGTTAGCACTATCAGTCAGCCAGACAACTAACTTCTCCATTAGTCGTAACTAGAAATAAATTAATTGAATCGGTCACATATATAAATATAATTTCATTCATTCAATTAATCAATCGAGAAATAATATCCATAATTCTCGGGTTGGGCTGGGGCTGCAGGCCCGTGAATACCCTACCAGGGCAAGGGCCTGGGTTGTCATGCTTGAGCAGTAAATCCCAAAGGGCTACTTTAGTGTGGTCCAAGGCATCAGATGATGCCGCTCCCATGTGTGCTCCACTCGGCTAGTGACAGCGAGCCGCAACCAATACCGCATATTTCCTAGGTTCTTTTTTTTTTTTTTTTTTTGTTCTTTTTCCGACTTCGCTAGGGGTTGAAAAGCCCTAAATTGCTTCTAATTTATTTATATGCTTTGACTCACAAATTCCACATAGAAAAATAATAATTGCGTAATGCATGAAACGTGTGTGTGTGTGTATATATATATTGACAAATAAATAAATCATATACAATATATATCAGAAGGAAAATATAAATATAGGGGGTTCATGTATCATGGGGAATGTTTTGATGATTTGTGAATGTTTCAAATATCTTACTTTATTTTAAGCATACTTAATTGGCAGAAAACAAAGAAGAGCCTTTGAATTTTGTAGAAGAAAATCTCCTCCTATGATCCTTCAGTTCCTTAGCTTCTGGTAAGAAAGTGCTAATAACGTGTTGTAGGCCTAATTAGCTGAACTATTCTAGGGGAATATAGAGGGGGAGGCCGGCGGCAATAAGAGAAAAAAAAGAGAGATTTTATTGTGAGGTGTGTGTTGTGTTACCCCATTGTGGCTTTATTTATAGTAGTATGATACGTTAAATCCTTACCTTAATAGGATTACAACTCTAATAGGATCATATCTACTAAAGAGAATATTCCAAGATATACCTAGATACACTAAGATTTACACAATCGTATTCTTATTTTAAATATGAGTGCAAAATTGCACGTTTTGTAAGGATTGATCATCGAAAGATGTTTTCTAATAAATCAAGTACACACAATTTTTTTCTTGACGTGAGAAAGAATTAGAAGCAACGCTACAGCCACGCTTTAATCACTTTTTATTTTTATTTTTATTGTATAAAAAATAACTAAATATATATTTCAAACAAAACATATATGACAAAATTTCATTAATCTCGTTCTCATTCTGCTTTTTATCCTTCATAGCCGATCAATAAGTCAGTAGAGAAAACTATAATCTCTGGTACAAATTATCATGAGATGTAAATGAGAAGTTTTATGTTCGACTTTTCTTTACCAAATTATGCTAATCGAGTTAACCAATCTCCAAACTCCAAAGTATCAAAACAAAAAACTAGGGACGAAAAGAATTAAGGGACCAGAATGGAAACCCACAAAAGTTAGGGCAAACATGAAACTCCCTCATTGAGTAATTTGATTGAGCCCTCATACTGAGTAGCCTATTCTTGGCTTTTAATGAAATTATATCATATTCTTTTGCCTTTCATTTCATCGCTCTTCCCCTCTCCATTTCGATACAAGAATACGAAAACCAGCCTCCAAATTCCTTTTGTCCTTCAAGGTTGTAGAGAATGAAACAAACACATCAACAAATATTACAAGTTTACAACCCCACTTTTACACTATTTTTTCCTCCCAATACATCCCCACAGGGCCACAAGCACCTATCACACCTATTGCACCTTATCGAAAGATATTAGCTATGTAGTTTTACGAGTAACGGAAATGGGCATTGTTTTTTTATTTACCAAATAATACAAGTCTCAAAATCTAGTGGTACCAAATAACGAGATGTCAAACTCGCCATACCCGCCTTCGCTGTGACATTAAACTCATGCCTGGCACATGCAGTCCGGAGCAGGATACGTGTATATGGACTGCTTAGGCTTTCTAATCCTGATTTGTCCTTGCCTGTTTTCGTGCCCTTTTACCACCGACTGCTGGAATTCCGACCAGCTAAGGGTTTTGTTTAGGAAGAGTTGCCCCAATAGTGGCATACTCGGCCTGATGGTCTTCAAGTTCTCGTAAGTTCGGTGCCCTACCTGTTGACATTAATTTCTTCTTCGTCAGCATTCTATGAGTTGCAGAACATTATGATATGGAGAGCATGTGAAAACATATCTACAGTTCACCAAATTGCAGTGAACATCTCGTGCCTTCGTGTAAGGATGGGTGCTCAAAGACATTATGCAGGTGAGTGACTACCCTCACAAGTTGAAAGTACCAGCCATGGCAACAGGAATATATGACATCATAGAATTGATAAAAAAAAATTTATTTGGAAGTCTTACCAGTGCATTGTGCATGTTTCCTGGGGAAGCAGATATGAAGATATCGCTGTGCATGCTAACGTAGTAATCAACCGCTGCTAACAGAGAAGCCTTTCCTTTGATTTGGGCCCGTTCTTCTGAAGAAGCAAGGCTCTTTTTATCTTCCATAAGTGGAAACACTTTTCGCAAAGTAGCAATCCTAGCTTCCCCACCGTATACCTGAAGAAAACAAAACGAAATTGCGAATTAGACCTATGGTAACCAGAAACATTAGATTTGAATTTCCTAACTGATATTTGCCCATTCACTGGATGAGACTTGGCTGACATGAGTTG
The DNA here is from genome assembly GCF_963583255.1 of Pyrus communis. Taxonomy (NCBI): domain Eukaryota; kingdom Viridiplantae; phylum Streptophyta; class Magnoliopsida; order Rosales; family Rosaceae; genus Pyrus; species Pyrus communis. The sequence continues at coordinate 14,431,977 of NC_084818.1, forward strand.
GATATAAGGAACACTAATAACCTTGTGGGAAGCAAGATAGAGGCGGGTATTGTTGTCAAATCCTAAAGCCGCAAGAAGCAATCCAATCTCTTCTGGAGTTAATGGACAACGCCCCTGACTCCTCAGCTCCTCGTCCGTGAACTGGGAGTTAAGGACTCTTCCCTGCCAGATCACTTGTCGGTATTTGGCCAGAGCCAATTTTTCAGCTTTTCCACCTCCAAAATCACAGGCCGAATGGGCTGCCATATCCTGCAGAACGAAAAATAAATCCAGAACATAATTTCCATATTGCAAACACAAAATTTTCATACTTTTCAACAGTTACAAATCAATTGTAAGTTGTTAAAGTGGCACATAATGTGTTACAAATACAATCTGTCCATTGTTTGTGTACCGCAGAACATAAAATACTGCAAGTTAGACATCGATTGTTTACATATAGCAGTTCCATCCACCAGCAATGCCAGAATTTCACTGTGCACGACACAAATTTTGGGGAAAAATAAAGGAGTCAATCTAAATGGATGTGAATCAAATTATGAGGGGCAAACCTTATCAAACCGTAGATGCAGCACAACAAATTTCCCTGCCCCTTGCTTGTCATTCACATTAGGCATCTCCTGCAAATAATTGGAACTAGCTCCCCCACTTTTGCTAGAAGGATATCTAAGACGGCTGACCAGAGCATCTCCAAGAGCTCTAATATGAGGGACAAACTCTAATGCTTGAAAGTTGACCTTACAGCGTAGTCGTTGGATGTCCATAGGCAAGTTGTCAAATGTCAGGCGGTGCGAGAATGGGGCAATAGCTGCTATTCCATAACTGAACCACATACAATTCAGCATATATGAAATTTAAGATATGAAGCCATAGTTTTCCATTGACTTCAACAGCTACTAAAGGTCTGAAAATTAAACAAGAAGAACACTATAATTTAAGCCAACAAGTTCAGGTGACACTGACCTCTGAACTAGGGGCAATACATTCTCTAGATACCAGTTTGCTGAAGCATGGACAGGTGCTGTCTTAACTCTCGTAGCTCGGATGGCAGTTGCATAGTACTCCCTTGTGCTCCACGAGAAATCAGAAGGGAGCTCTTTAACTATTCTAATATCATCCTTCAATACATTAATGAAATGATCAACATCAAATATATCCATGAAGGAGCTGCAGAGAAAAGAACCGGTAGAAGAATAAGTACCAATAAGGATTCAAGAGATAAAGACATGTATAATGCAAATATAAATCAACGTTTGCTTCTACAAATACCTTGAATCTCGCCATACAGGATTCACTTCAAGGTACGGGATCACAAGGGTTGCATTCAGTATTTTAGCAACTGCTACTGCATCACATATCTACAAATAAAATAATTTTAAGAACTAGCCAGGTGGTTATACACAACTTTGAAACAGATACAAGTTGGATGAATTACAAACTTTTAAGACCTACCCCCATCCTCTGCTGGTTCAGCCCTCCATCAAGAAAAACTTGGATAAATCCCTCAGATTTTTCCGGTAATGCTGCATGAGATAAAAGAATCAATTGCGAAAAAGTAGCACTTAACATTGTAAAACACATTAGTTCTGCAACCTACAGTAAAACTACTTTAGATACAGAGACATAACCAAAGTAACGCTGTTTTCCGTAAACACTCACAAGGGGCAACTGATGATTCTGCACAAGGTTTCCATGATTCCTTAGCCAATGGTGTCCATAGATCCGAGAGTTCCCCTTCTGACTACACAAGGTAAAGATTTTTTTTTTTAATCTTTTCAGTCTAATTTTATGCGTACAAATCAGTCAAACTAATAAACTCTTACTCACAGTTTGGCGTTGTAAAGCACTCTTGAGAAGGCGTAGGTGCTTAGATTTTGGAACATTCCACTCCTGAAAAGTCGACTTCGTCATCACATCAAGCCCCTAAAAGAAAAGCAGTATTTAAATGATCCTGATCTTTGCAACAGGTGGGAAATGCACTTATATATCACTAATGGCACACATATCTACTTGCACAAACATCGCATAACAATTGATGGGCGCCTCGGCATTTCGTTTTTGTAAATTTTAAGGCCCTTCCTATTCTTACAAGTACAAACAATGTGTTCATGATCCCAAGCATACAAAACAATTTCCATCTTAACCTCGCTTGGCGCCATTCACGGGTCCCAAAATTTCTAGCGGAGTTAATCAAATTTCATCAATGTAACAACTTTTTAATTCAGCTTAGTGCCTAACCCAACAAGTATAAGCGTTATTTGGAGTAGTTCCGACATCATAAGACCGACTCATGCTCTAGCTCTAGCATGTACGCCTTAATTGCTATGATAATCTTTGTTCCTCAGTTTGTCGGTGATCGAATTTACAAGAAAAATGGCAGCAGCAAACAAATCAAAGCAAAAACTGCATGCAATCCCTCTAAGAAAAGGAAATTACCGTGTTGTACAGCATTAGTAAATTGAACAATAACCAAAACCACTAGAAAAAGGCCAGAAAATCCCTCTAAGAAAAAGCAGGAAAACCTCGTTACCACTTACCGAGTACGTGGAAGGGGAAGTATAATCCAAGGAAAACAGGTAATTAAAGAAGAGGAAGAAACATACCGAGTACATGGAAGGAGAAGCATGGCCCAACGGACTGAACAAAGTGGGCAAGAAAACTGGGAGGAGAAGGAGCAGAAGAGCACCGAGAGCTCCTCCTCTGGGAGAAAACTGAAACTGGACCACCATTGTTCCAAAACTTCAATCTGAAAACTAAAATCTGGGTTTTGCTCTGCACTGGAAACTACAAAGACCCAGAAACAAGACCGAGACCGAGACCGAGACCGAGGGAATAACGCGACTATAAATGTAGCGGCCTACAAAGCAGATGGGAGAGCGAGCGAGAGAGTAAAGGCACTTTGAGAGGACACCTGGACTGCTTGCTTTGTAGTTTGGATTGATAAGCGTGTCACTCTCAGAGATAAAGAGCCTTTTTTTTTTTTTTTTTTTTAAGGGCTTTTAATCGAATAAAAAATAATGAAAATACTTTGGAAATTTTAAGTTTTAAGAAAAATGACAAAATAAAGAGTAAAGTAAATAGTATCATGATTAATTTTTTAGTGTAAAAATATGATTTTTCGTTAAAGTAAATAATACCATAAACTTTTCGTTAAAGTTCCAATAAAAAAAAATTGCAAAACAGAGTGCTTTTGTTTGCTTTCGGACCCCTCTGTTTAGTTAAACACATAGTCCCCATTGCTTTCCAAAATAAAAAAAAAACCCAAGGGCGGCTTGTGGTTACCTTCCAATTTATATTTTTAATACAAATATATAAACAAAAACCCTAAATTTCTTTTTTTCTGTAAAAAAATAATAAAAAAAATTACCATACAAAGATTAATTGTCACACACGTAAATGTGTGATAAGATATTAACATTAATTGTAGGACTCATCTAATTTTCTTTCCTTGGTTTTTTTTAGGGGGAGAGAGTGATGAGTGAGGGGATAATTGCAGTGTACAAGGTTTGCAAATTGGAGCATTGGGTTCGCTTCTGGGTGAGTATCTCTATGACTCTTTCATACTTTTTTTAGGGTATCCCTATGACTCTATGTACTTGATGGAATAAGATCTTATCCAAATCTTTTTTGTGAAGGATCGCGAAAATTACTTTATCTTGTTCGTTTATTTAACATCCTGCAGTTAGAAATTTTTTTTATTTTTTTATTTAAAATTGAACACAAACAATACTTGATAAAAAGTAATCGAACGATGTCCGATAAACAGATAAGATAAAACTGCAAAAGAGATCAGGAGAGGATTCTCATCCGTACTTAAGGTACCGTTTGGTACGTGGAACGGGACGGAACAGAGTGGGACAGGGCGTTCCGTCCCACGTTTGGTGCGCCTAAAACGGGTGGAACGAGCTGTTCCACGGGACGAGTTTTGGGTGAATTTTCGTTCCACCTCACCCCCTGGAACGACTCATTCCACATCCGTGGAACACAAAATTATAACCTCTCCGTCTCCTTCTTCTTCCTCCTTGTTTTCATCCGAGGGCATATTTGCTCCCGCTCCGTTCTGTTCCGTCCTATCCCGTCCCGTCCCGTCCCGTTCCATTCCGTTCCGTCCCGTCCCGTCTGCATACCAAACGATACCTAATAGATTGGCTTTTGGTGCTCCAGCCAGGCAGCACCGACACTACAGTCAGTTAGTAACTGTTCAAATTTTACATGGATGGAACTGGGAATTACATCACATGGGATGTTTCGGTTCTTCCAATCCAACGGCTTCGTGTATGTTATTTCTGCATGTTGTAGGTATATAGAATAGAATGATCTTTCTAACCTAGATTGGAAGGATTAATTTCGTTTAGCACTACAATTAACAATATTTCTCTGCATTTATAGGTAAGAATTTTTAGATTTGAATATTTGGAGTAACGGGATCAGATCCATTAGTATATAATATATCTTTGTATAAAAAAAATAAAAAGAAAAATTCACAAAGTGGAATTGAATCCCTCCAAACAAAATGTGCAAATTTGTGGTGGCTCAGAGATGCTTCGCTCAATTGTTCTTGTTTTCTAGCATTTTGGTATTTGGATATTCTCCAATGTCCAAATTTGCAAACCTCCCAATCTTATTGAACATAGCCATAACGGGAACTAGGGTAAGGTGGTTGCTTTTGCTTGTGCCTGCTGTTGGAGCAACAAGAAATGAATGCTGATTTTCTCCATTCCTCCCCCTGACCCCAAACCTCATCTTTCTTACATTATTGTGTTTGGAGAGCGTTGCGGTCACCCGGCCCACAAAAAGAGATTTTTTAGTGTATTGGACACACGATCCAGTATAATAAGTGTAAGGCACAAAGTTCAGTACAATACAAGTTTAATAATAGTATTTTGGTACTTTTATTTTGGTATTTTTATTTACAAGTGTAAGGCACAAAGTCCAGTACAATACAAGTTTAACAATACAGGTTTCAGGGGGCAAAATGAAATCAAAATCGAGTTTCAGGAGGCAAAGCGGAGCAAATTTTGATTTTCAATGAATAAAGTAGCAACTTTTGAGTTATAAGAAGTAAAGTGAAATTAAAATAGACTTCCAACGGATGTGCTAAAAATAAGCCTTTTTTGAAATTGGTTTTTGGATACAAGTGATGTTGTAAACTTTTGATTGTTGCCACTTCATAGTGAATGAGGTTGTCATACTACCACTCATAACGAAGGAGTAGATTCTCTCCATTTTTTTATTCCCTCTCATTCCCTCCCCTCCTCTTTGAACCGGTCATGGTTAAGTCATGTCAACATCTTATATTAATTTTTTATTAAAAAAAAAAAGAAAAAAAAAGAAGAAAGATAAAATAGAGAATGTGAGAGGAGGAGATAGAAGAAGATGAAAAGAGAAAGAGAACCCTAATCACTAACCCGTGTAATCTAGGGTGTGCTTTTGTAACTTCACTGACCATATGGTGGTGAACATATTTGAAACACCTTAACCCGCTGGAGTCCTCAAAACCATCCATTACTTTAATACTCTATTTAGTCGGATGCCCACCCTAGCAGACTTGACATATTGTAAACGAGTGGTGCTATCCACAACCAGTTTTTACATCTCACACCCGTTTCTAAGTTTCTAACGATTGAATCGAATGAATTAAAAAAGATTAAGGGACAGAACTTAATAAGGATGTATAAAAAATAGAAAAAGCGTTAAACTATTGTAATGTAAAGACAAAAGAATTGAATTGTAACTGGCCTAACTCACATTTGAAAATTCTACACTAAGGAAGTTTCATGAGGGAGTTTTTAAGACCGCATTCGAAAAAAGAATCTAAGACAATGGACCTAATAATAATGAGGTTTAACTTACAACCACCAAAACCACTTAATCTTGGTGGTGGTAATGGTTTCAATGATGTCTGCTGTCACCAAGATGAAGATCTAATATGGATGTTGTTGCGCTCTGGGTTATCCTGCACCATCTTCTACTTGGTCGTCGTCGGCAAATTTGACGATATTCAGTGATGTTGTTGATATGGTGCCATTATGAGAATCGTTGATATCACATCCATACTTGGTACCAGTACCTCAATTTAACATTGTTATATGACGTTAATCTTTAAGTTCACATTATACGTATCGTTCCGTGTATTGTATTGTTTTTAAATTGCTCATATCATACTTTAATTTTTCCTTTCGTTTAAAAGGGGACTAGCTAATAGCTTACCTATGATGGTCTACCATTTTAGAAGCCGAGAATACTCACAAAGACATTTCATTAGGGTCAGGAATCGAAACGTATACAATACCTTAATTTAATACTTAATGTTCCCACCCACGTTTACTTTGGACAGGGCCAAGCCCATGTTGGGCCCAATTTAGTTGAGATGAGGCCGAGGCCACCTGAATATTGTGAAAATAAAATAAAATAAATATAAACAAAAAAACAAAAAAACAAAAAAAACAAAAAAGGGAGGCTGCATCTAACGAAGCAAACGTATTATAAGAGGAAGAAGAAGAGGAAGAAGAAGAGAGCTCAGAAAATTGTTGTTCGGAATTCAGACAGGAGCGGAGATAACCCCATAAATCCACAAGCTGGGAAATATGGATCTCAGCCAGGTGAGTTGACTCGTTTCTTCAATTTCTTGCTTACTATTTCCGATTTCAGTTGCTCCAGTTTCTCGGATTTGTGGGCCATTCGTTTCTGGGTTTAATGTTGGGATTGAAAGGGTTTTTGGATTATTACTGGATCTGGCTTATGCGTTTTGCGTTCTTGTTTGGTTGCTGAGAAAATAATGGAAAACGATTAGAATATTAGCTAACATTTCATTTGGAAAATTTCCATGGTAATCTCGATTTCTGATTTTCTTTAGGTGGATGTTTTCGTTGATATGTTTTGAGCTTAGTAATTTGTTTGGTTGAGTAGAAAATTGTGGAAAGGGAGAGGAAATTGAGTATCATTCATTAATGAGGCCTTGAATCGCTACAATTTATACTGAATTTTATTTTTCGTAAAGATCCGTATGGTGCTTGCTGCTTAGAGGAGGTCTAGCATTGTGCAGGGACTTAATTCTAATCTGTTGTATAATCGGCAGCTAAATCTAATTTTCGAATAGGAAAGGTTTTATTGAAGGGAAACAAAAAATAGGAAGAGGGCTTTTGTTGTTATGTCACCCGAAGAAAGAGTTCAATTTCAGAGTGTAATATGTCGCAAAAGGATTGAGTTTCTTATCAAAGGTGTTACATTATTTGCCCTTACCAGAAAATAGATAATAATATGAATGCGACTTTGAATGTGAAAACTTCCCTTTAATTTTGGCCCTTTCCGGTGAACTTGGGGACTCGTTATGTTGTGGTTGAAAGTAAGATGGTGTTGTTTTGAACTCGGGGACCCATTATGTTGTAACCATTTTTCATTTTTGTTTCCGTTTAGCTAATTCTACTCTACTTTCATGTGCAGCCACAAGGGGAAAACTATGCCAACCCGAAGACATGTTTCTTCCACGTTCTTTTCAAGGTCTAGTATCTATAGTTTTCTTGTTTACCGTTTCTTATAAACGAAAGATTGTCATTTAAATGTGTTGCCTCCTTCACTAAGTAACATTATGTTCCTTCTCTTTCACAGGCTGGAGCATTGGCTTTTTACATACTTTCTGCCCTCTTTTTTGATAACTTTGTCATCATTTTTGTTGTGACTGTTCTTCTTTCTGCCCTTGATTTCTGGGTAGTTAAGAATGTTAGTGGACGCATCTTAGTTGGGTTGAGGTGGTGGAATGAGATAAATGATCTTGGTGAGAGTGTGTGGAAATTTGAATGCCTTGACCAAGAGGTTAGTATTACCATCACAAAAATCTGTATTATCGTTTTCTCTTCCCTTTGTTACTAAGCTCAATGATATAAGAGTGTTTACTGTTGACTCTGTTACCACCTGACTATCATCCAAGCTGATCCTTACTTGTATGTCTTTAGTCATTGGCCCGGATGAACAAAAAGGATTCATGGCTCTTCTGGTGGACACTTTACATCACGGTAAGCAAATAAGCTTCAATATAACAAGTGGTGCAGCACCAATTTTCGTTTGTACGATTTTTCATAAAGATTTATACTGATAAATTATATGCATTAGGTTATAAAAGTAGATATTAAAAGCATTGTGTTACTTGTGTGTTCTACAAGAAGCTGGATGGATCTGCTTGGAGTTGAAGATGATATGAATAGAATTGAAACTGAAAAAGTATTTTTAAAATATATATAGCAAGGTCCACTGTGCATGTATGTAAAAGGTGCACATAGTTGTGAACTGTTTTATTTTGACGTCTCAAGTTGCTGTTTTACATTTTTGGGCAGGCTGTTGCATGGATTGTGCTTGGAATATTTTCTCTAATAAAGTTTCAGGCAGATTATCTCCTCGTCGTAGGAGTGTGTTTGACCCTTAGCATTGCAAATATTGTTGGCTTTACCAAATGCCGGAAAGGTATGGAAGCATTGATTTGATTTTGTTGTTAGATATATGGATATATAGGATATTTTTCTGTGTTTTGTGTCGCAGGATGGATAGGGTTTAAAAACTATTGGGACAGATTACACGAAAACCATTTTACATGAAGTGCATGTTATGCTGGACGCATATCATGTATCCTATTACAGTGGTTGGTTCGGGATTCTACTTATGTTGGGGCGATCTTAATTGATGATAATTGATAAAACCAACAAATTTGGAACCACAAAACCCAAACATAAAACTCAAGAATGTGGAAAACTCACAAATAAGACAGAACCCTAAAAGTTTTCTTTTATACCCAAAACATATGAACGGTATGTATAAATAAGTAGATGATATTGTACTATAGCTATTAAGCTCTCATTCTTGCAGGTAACACGCCTGTTACTCATCACCTACAACTGTTAGATTGGAATAGTTCCATATTTGAAGATAGATTCACTAGTTGGCTTTCCTTTTTCTTTCTCCCCGTAGTGTTTGATGGGATAATTTGTTTTCATATTCTTGGTTAATAACACTTTGATTTTGCTTCCAGACGCGAAAAAGCAGATCCAACAGTTTGCCTCCCAGACCATTGCATCCCGGTTCTCGTCTACAATACAATCAGCATTCAGTGTCGTCTGAGTCAAGCATGCAGGAAGATAGGAATATTTTGGAACAAATGAACTTGTGCAAGAGCGTATACATGATCCACCATATTGACCGGCAATATCCTTGCTTCTTTTTGAGCTTTTGTAGGGATACAAAGACTGCATGTTAAAGGTTTTGTATTGAATGTTTGATATATACATTGATGCAAAATTTTACATAACTTTACCTTTTTTAATCATAGTTTGTATGATAAAACTGTGTCCAATGACCCAATATTGATAATTTCGTTTTTAGTTTTTTAAATTTTTTTTATTAAACGATAGATTTGTTAGATTAGATGTTAGATTAGCCACTGACAGGATTAAAACTTACACCGTCATGCAAGGGTTCAACACTTTTCCACCACTGTGATAAAAGGGTCGCTTGATAATTTCGTTGATTCTTTTATCATTCTACTTCTGGCGAGGGGGATTTAAATTGACATGTTTGTATATCTTTGAATTTGCTAGAGCCCTCCTCTCTCCAAAACTACTTGTTTGGTCCTTGTATTCTCAATGAAATGAATCGTTTTTGGAAACAAAAGGCCTATGCGGGTCTTGCCTCTTGGCTGGTAAATTCCGCGCGGAGCAGTAAATTCTATCGAGGAGATGGTGTGTATAAGCTGTTTGCGTTTACGCTTCACAGGTTCTTTTTCTTCCGACTGTCCTCTCGCAAAGTGACGGCAGGTATAACGACCAGCTTTCCCGGAGTTGATTCTTATCCACTATAAAATAGCCAAGCCTTTCAAACCGAAATGTGTCCAATGTTTAGGTATAGAGTGATCTTTTAGACCTAATCAAAGCAATGAACCGACCGTTAATACAAGTTATTTTCAGCTCATAAAATAGTGCAAGTCAGGGGAGAGATCCAAAAGGCCTAGTTAAGGTCAAACCTAGAAGATTGAGAAGCCCAATACCCAATTAAGGATATACCTGAGTGGGATATACCTGAGTGCTAGAGTGGACCGCTCACTAGCCTAGTCTGACTGAGCAACATAATGTACTTTCTGACCCCCAAAGACACGTGGGAAGACTGATAACTTTATGGCCCAAAGTTTTAGGAGTAGGCCTACTCAGACACCAATCAGACCACGTGTCAATCACCAATCTAAAGCAAAACTCTAGGACACGACATAAAGGTGGTTCGCCCACTGTTTAGAATGACATTTTTGATAAATCAAGGCTAAGTTGGTTGCTTGGTATGTATTGATCTAGAAAGACGTGCCCTAACTGAGCAAGCATCACTTCACGCGCCGAATGTCGACTGATGGTTAAAGAAAGTTCCAACCCGCTAGTCGATGCATGTGACACATTAAATGCTAGAAATGTAGGAGTTTTTTTTTTTTTTTTTTTGGGTTCATGGAGGGCCTATATAAAGAGGTGGGAACCTCTTGTAAGGTGGTTGGACGACTAAAGAGAGAAAAAGATAAGTTTTTAGCTGAACACTCTTTGTAACCTTTAAAATCAGTACAACTTGAGCAACACAATGAATGTAGTCCAGTTTGAGAAGTGAACCACTTAAATCTTGAGTCCTTCATTTCAATTTCAATTCCAACCTACTAAGGGCTTATTATTTTAAGTTTGTTAACCTATAAATTTTGAGCGTTTGACACCGACATGGGACTAAAACTATAAAGTCTAAACCCTTCAAGATGATTTTGCATTCAAAACAACCAATCTTGTCAATAAGTTGTAGAAAATTGAATAGAAGCGAGATTTTTCAAACCACCAGACTTTCCTTGCTAACAAACGCATTCAATTTCTCTGATGCGTCCACTGCGGAATCTGAAGGCCACCACACCAAATGGTCACGCCCGAGATCACTTTGTAAACACAACCGAAGCAATTAGTACTATTTTCTTTCCTTATTTGAGCTTTGAGAAGTCTTATGTTTGGGATGATTCACTCATTCTCTACTGGTTTTCTTGTTCCTTATCACATTGATGGTTCGGGGAGGAAGGAGAACCAAAACGAAAACAATAAAAGAGTAGCAGGAGAGAAGGGTGCTGTGGTATTTGGATCTAGGGGCGATATTGGGTCAAATGCTCGGAGATCCAATTGATGGTTCGGGGAGGAAACGATAGATTTCCTTGAAGGAAGAAAGAACGATACAACTGAGAAGCAGCCAGCTACAACTAAATCACAAAAAAGTACACCAACAACACAATCTGGTGGTTCCGAGGAAAACAGAAGCGAAGCAGCTGTAGAATCCGATACCAGAAACCTCAACAGGTGAAAAGAATTATACATCAAACAAAGATACAATACTAGTGCAAGTACACGGAAATGCAACATCAGGAGTCCACCACGCATCTAAGTTAACAATTCATGTCAGCAGTTTCCCAGTCTTGTATCAACACATGAGTAACAAACGCAGAAAGCAGAAAATTTATCGATCACCACAAGTAAACAAAAAGTTTCTACCTAATGATAATGAGTAGGTCACTAAAACAATTTCCCTTTTGAACTTACAGATGCCAACGTCTCACATCAAACCGAAACATGACCCATGAGCCCAGATACTTCATAATTATGCTACATATAATTCAAAAAACAACAGAAAGGAATTCAACAAACAGTTTAACATAATTCACAAAATCAAGCTCACCACAAATGGTCTCCTAACAGAAACTCTGAGAATATTGTGATCTCTAATAACCTCTGCAGAATGCAATTTACCATAATCTGTAATAAGTCTTGAACCCCACAATAGTTGAGTTTACGGTTTAGGGGTCAAACAAATATAAGTAGAATTTTGTGCCAGTACCGATTATTCAATTATCATCAACCTCTTAACAAACTCGCATCAAATCTACTCAAACAAATAATCATGAAAAAAGGCTGTGGAAAATTCATGTTGAGCAGGACTTACCTCTACCACAATCAAACACAGCTTTCCTATCTTCATCCTTCTGAAAAGATCTCTACAACATTTATAAATCAGGTCAGTCAATTTAAATTCCGCTCCTCCCTTTCTATTATTAAGTTGTTGCTGGAATAGGAATTTACATTTATTGATCATTAACTATACCACATTATTTCATATATGTTAACACATAAGAATAGGGAACTCGTACAGTTACTACTTTACATGCTAGAACAACTGTATTGCCCTTTTGTAATTCACTCATCACTGGGACAAGATTCGAGAAACTGTCTTATTTTCAGTCGTTCCTCTGTTGTAAGTTGAGGATCATCACCAGTCATCCTCTTCCGTATGGCCGCACTAGCACTGTTAGGATCCTCCTCAACAACCTGCACGAGAAGCTCAGCCAATGAGAAGAAAATTGGTGCGACCTGAACAATTAAAATCCATTCATGCGATCAAAGTTTCTAATCCCACAAAGTAAGCAGCAACTTTATAAAACTTCCTTTCCAATTTCCCCGAAACATATCTGGCATTATTTAACAAAGAAAGAAAGATATCTGGCATATTCTTGATGCCCAGTGGCCAAATTGCTTCCTTATACAAAAAAATTATGTGCAGACAAAATTTTCCAAAACAAAGCCCTGAAGGGCATTATATCTTAAGATTTTACCGTTTTCTTCCTGCCTCCAATAGGCAAAAGAACCTCAAGATTGTTTTATAAAGGAATATATATCTATATTTTCCTTTTAGATTATTTAATTATGTACAAAGACTCAAAGCTGAACCTTACATGAACATAATTGTTGACATGGCCATCCTTGTTGGGAGAGGTGAAAGGCTCGTGCTTATTGTGCGTCCATCCACCATCAATAATGTATTTATATTCATATCGTCCTTCCTGTAAAGCATAAGTTCATTTTAATAAGCTGGTCGATGAATAAAACATTCAAAGTTTGAATGTTATGAAAACCAATGCTGAACCTGAAAGACCAAACATAAGCAAATTTTTTATTCAGAAAAATCCTCACCGGCAATTTCCTCTTGAGAAACCATGAACCCTGTTTGTCATTAAACTCTAAAGGAATCCTCTGGACAAGCATCACAAGCGAAAGTCACAGATTGAAATGAACACAAACCGTAAAATATGTATCAGTATCACTATCACCAGAATTCCAACAGTTGAAATTATAAGATCTTAAGCATTCAAAATCACTATGTTTCATTTATCCTCAATAAACATAGAAGTAAAATGGAAAACTTCTTGGCCATTGCTCAAAGAAGAAGCAACTACTTTTTCACCGCACTATTCAAGTCAACAGCAGTTCTGTTCTTATGATGTTTGAACAAAAACTTCAATATGTCTATGCTTTTTCATGTCCAATCCCATATAATCTTCTTCAACATCTTGATGATATGTATTGTTAATTATTCAAATTTAATGGATTGCTTGCTCAAATCGAACCAAAGTTTTACGCACAGGCACATAATAGATTGATAAGAACATCATGAGCCATCACTGGCTCTCCTGTCATCAGGTCACCAACTTCCTTGACCTTCCCGCACAGAACAATCAATCAATCTAATGTATGTGCACCACAATGACATATTATGTCTTGTAGTGACCCAAGATGAGTTTAATCGTAACATCTGTATCCTATCTAATAAGCCGCGACTTGGACCTTTACAAATAGGGATTAAATTCTTTTACTAGGACATGCAAATCTGCTTTGAACAATATGTTGCAACAGCTCTACTTGTTTCTAGGTCATTTGGAGAACCACATGCTTTCTTAAGGTGCGAGCATCTCTATACATGATTATATACATATACTCTTCTTATAAGACTAATCTTCCCCATCATCTCTATCACATTATCTTGAAAAATGAGCATCGGAAAAGCAATACCCAAGAGTCAGTCCAAAACAGTCCATACCATACTACGCATTTAGAGATAGAAAGCACTATACATTAAAACCACAATTTGAGGCTATAGCAAGAATAGAAGTCTGCCGCTAAGGTTGAAATAAAAAAGATTACTACCTGATCCCATCCAATATCAAGTCCAGAGATTTCCACTGTAGAGCAATTATCACCTCCCCAAGTCAACGTGACAACCTTTTTTGTCATGCCTGTAAGCTTTATACGAGAAGATATGTGACATGTGGATTTTTAATAACTTCCTCTTTACATAACAAAAGAAGACAGATATCAGATCAAATGAACTTAAACTGTTTCAGAGATAGATGGAGATGGTAAATTAGCGAAAAATCTAAAGTCTCGGTGCTAATTGTTAAAAAAATTCTTTGGGTGGCAAATGCACATAACCCGAAAGTCCGGGTGGCTTGTGCAAATTTCAATAAAAAAACAGAAGAAAGGGAAACTATCCACCCTCAGTAATTCATATTACTAATGAATTCAAGCATTAATAAATGAAAACAATCACCAGCATGCATTTACCACCTGGCAATTTTGGCAAGATTTTTTCATTAAGGAATGGATCTATTACTGTATTGCGGTTGAATACTGCTCTAATTTCTAAACTTTCTATTAAATAGATAGTCACCATGCACCCTGAAACTTTTACAATATCATCATATTTTCAAGTTGAAAATTGATACATGTGAAAAACTGGTAACATGTAAAGACGACTTAAGCAATTATTTATATAAAATAGCATTAAAGAAAAAAATACTCACAATATCTGCAGTAGCATTTTTTATAGCATCCAGTTTTGGGAAGCACGGACGTTTTCTCTGCATTAAATCCATAGAAAGATACTTCTGAGACGTTATGAAGTTCCAGATTAATTCATGCAGTACAGCGGCTTAGCTGTCATATCATTGATTCAAACTTTCTGAATCTTTTTTCTTCTGAAAATAGCAATGTCTTACAACTACATAAAACTCATTAATGATTTTAAAGCTTGACATGCAAGGTTCTCTCAAAGATTTGTGAATACAAAACTAAACTTCTAGGATTTTCATTTTCACTAAATAAAATGCACAGGAGCTCTTTTACCAAAAAGATATGTTGTATTGAATTATTGATAAATTCCACATCAGAATGAGTAAAAAAAAAGGTTACCATAAGTAAATTGACAGCATCTGTAAGTTTGTATCCCAGTACCCAGAACATGTAAGCCAACTGCCATCATAACAACATTCAAGAACAACGTTAAAATGAGATAACCAACACACCAGACTGATCTGTGTAATGGACAATTCAATAAGTATATATGAAATGAAAGACAATGCAAGCTGTATATTAAAAAAATTGATGTTACTAACAGTTCTCATTGTTTTTTCTTACTTTCAAAGACTTATTTGGATATGCATTTATTTGTGTATGCCTGTCTATTGTTGCTGGCTTCATATGATTTAAATGATTTTCTAACAAATTTACTAAATTCTTGACTGTGTAGGTTAAATGTTTCGCATTTAACATTAAAATAATACCACATCTCCCCCTACATAGGGAATTACTAATGAGTGTGTTTCCCAGACCTGGCAGTTTCTTGAGGTATCTTGAGAGACTGTAAAGACAACTGAAAAAATTTCTTCGCAGGATTGGAAGCATCTGTCAAGAGGGCTCAAAAACTGCCAGGTCTGCGGATGGTCTAAAGAAAAAAGAAAATTTTTAGCTGCAGGGAAATATGAGACCCCATGCGGAAAACACACGTCACATGGGTTCACTAAAATACAAGAAACTAAAATAGTCCCACATTTTCTCCTTGTCTAAACAGTATGAGCTTTCCCTTGTACGTAATCTACTAACATATGTTTTGGCTTTGACAAAAAACTATTCCTACGTTTTAGGTTAATTTACTAAAACCTTTCCCCCTTGTTCATTTTTCCTGGTCCACTTACTAATAGTAAACCTTGGACGTCAAACAGGTTCATTTTAATTCGTATTGAACTAAATACAATTGCATTAATTCTGGCTGAAAAAAAAAAAAAAAGCCGCAAAGTACTAAACACAAACATAAATGGTCATGGATGAAAATACGCATATCAAAAGCACAAACGCATAACACTATTTTATAAGTAATAAGAAATTGATAGGCGGGTGGGTGAGCTTCCATGTGAATGGTTAAATCCATTAGTTCCATAAGGTGTCTGCTATTTTACGCAAACATTGGGAAGAATAACATTATTTTTAAATACACCATTAACAACATACCACAGCTGCAGGAGCCCTTCCAAGTCCAGCAGTGCAATGCACATAAGTGACACCTCCATTTTGATTTATGGCGTTATATAATTTGCTAAGGACAACAGGAAGCCGGAGACGTAGATCATATGAATCAAAGTCCCTGCAACATCAAACATTACCCGGCTGAATATATGAAGCAACTATACATGTATTGTGTCATGTGTGCTAATGTACATGCTCATCCAGACACAGACTCTCCCCCAGAGAGGGACAGAGAAGCACAGACAGACGAATAATTAGTAAATTTCTAATGAAAAAAAACTGTATGTGAAAGTTCATAAGCTGGTTATTGATATTGCTCTCCAAACAACTAAAATGATCATTCGATATGATTGGCATGGATAGAATTGGGAAATAGAAACTTAAGTTAACTGCTTCTACTTTTCAGTAATGAGAGACAAACTATCATGCTTCAATGTCAGAAATTCATCCAGAAAACGAACAACAATAAGAGAAACACCAAAAATTTTCAAATAACTGACCTTATTTCAGCACGCAAGTGCTCAATGTCATCAAATGTTTTGACATACTCTTGAATGGCACCAATGTCAACACTAAAATATCTGGAAGTTTTAATTAAGGAAATTAATGTTTAATTTTCCTCTAAATAAACTTAAATTGTGACAGTTGCCTCAAATGGCCAACACATTACAAATATTACCTCATGCCTAATGAAGTGAGTCAAGTGAATTTTTTTCCAGTAATGAGTTTATGGCAAAAGAAAACTTCGAAGACAAAATATTCAG
This sequence comes from Pyrus communis, assembly GCF_963583255.1. NCBI lineage: Eukaryota > Viridiplantae > Streptophyta > Magnoliopsida > Rosales > Rosaceae > Pyrus > Pyrus communis. Next base: position 14,448,916 of record NC_084818.1, read on the forward strand.
GATACTCCAAATCTGAATCTTGTTGCAAGCAAAATATAGTCTTCACGCCGATGCTTCGAAGTTTGTCAACATCTTTAGGAGTCTGGTTATAAGTAAAACGAAATACTCGGTCTAGGAAACTTTAACAATGGATAAAAGTTGTTACTATGACCAGTTATAAAAACAATGATCACCTGTAGGCAAGACCCCACAATCAAGTCTGGAAGTATGAAGTTGTAGTTTATACCTAGCTCATGCCTATAGGTCAAGACTGCATCAAGATTATATGAGAAATTGTTAGCTATAATGACAGAAACAAAGTAACAATAAAAATGTAACACCGAAAGAAATCAATCTAAATTCTAAACACTGTGCACACCCTCCAAACCAGATTCCAACACTGAAAAATCCTACAATTTCATATCTTGTTTCTCAGTGTACGAGCCATTCCTATGAAAACTTCAAGCATTTTAACTTACCAGCACCCATGGCTTCTGTCATGTTATTACTATATATCTCAGACTTTTCCTCTTTCGCTTCAGCACCACTTGTCTCAGCACTAGAGGTGGAACCAGAAATTGCCTACAGAATCACACCAAGTAGCATGATCGACGACAGATACGAGACAACATGTCTCACAAATTGAACAACCAATTGAATGAAGGCATGCATACTGCTCATCCCCAATTACCCTACAGAAAAACACATAGATCCACAGAAACTACTTAACATAATTGGGCCATCACAGTCAAATGATATTGTGCCAAAAGACTTATATCCTATCATGCACTATGTCACCCATTGATGCTTATCAATGAGCATAATTCATACCCTACCAAGTACTATGTCATTACTAGGAGATACAAATTATGGTCCAAAGGCCTATATCATATGCGGGTTAATATCTTAGCACGTCAACAATGAATCCATTATCCACTTCTCCTAAACCATGACAATTTACCACTGACTTTAGAAGCTTAAACCAGTAACACAAGGCTGTTAATTCATTTCAAATTATCTTCTGAGAAACACCGAACCCCAAATTCGGAAAATGATACAGCTGAAGTAATTTCAATTACAAATGACACAAAATGCATTCATAACTGCTTCCATCTCCCAGACTTAATTTTCATTAACACAAGAAAAAAATAGACAGAAAAACTACCCAAAACAGAAACCAACCCAATAAAATAAAAAAAAAGACAAGTTTATAAGATCCAAGCATGAAAAAATCACAGAAGCTTTCAAAAATTCTTAATTTACCTTGACGGCCATGCTTCCGGGTAGATCGATGCAGCTCATTGTTCCCTGCACTTGAGTGAGAGAAGTTGGTAAAATCTGCAAAACATTCCGTACCACGCCTGCATACGCAGATTATATGTAATGGGGGAGAAAGATGATCATACCAGAGTTGCTATATAGAAGGAAGGCCTCCTGGGACTGCTTCCGAAGCTCCGGAGAGGCAAAACAGGGGATCTGAAATTTGGAAAAAATTGAAATGAAAAAAGATTCATTAATCGGTGAATGTTTATGGAATATGTGTGTAGGGAAATGGATGAGAGACCCTGTGAGAATCTGGAGACAGTTCATCTCTGATCACAGCAATAAAAAAGATAGATCTTCTTTCGATCTTAGAGAGAGAGGAGGGAGAGAGAGCTCGGTGTTCCAACTGACGACATATTGTTGTGTTTGGGTTTATATAGATGTTTGCTTGGCGGAAGAAAAAGGGAGAGAATGCCCATTTCCGAGATTCTCAAAAGTGCCACTATCTGAAAATCAATCACGTATTCAATTGAAAATTTGAAAGTTTTTAATAGATTTATAAATTCATGCAGTTTAAAGGAGTTTAATTGGTTTATAGAGATTTCATAAAAAAATTTGATTCAATTTTCTCGAAATCTCAGGAGAGATGAGACATTTGTGAATACTTAAATTGCACTAGGGAATCTCTTCAGTTCTCTCGAATTCCTAAACTTTTTACAATTCTTTAAAATAAATTTCTAATTGAATACACCTGGAATGTTATAAACTTCTTTGAAGTCATAATTGAATAAACCTGGATTTTTAAGGAATTTAATAAATTATCTTAAAATCCTGATTGAATACACGTTGAATTTCTGAGAATTACTTAAAATCCTGATTAAATACCCCTAAATTCATTAAAAGAATTAAAATCCTTCAAATTCTCAATTAAATACACCCTTATTAAGTAGAGACTATTTCAGCCCAAACCCAAGATTTCAGGCCTAAATAGTAACCTTTTTGTCTTTTGGTGTTTGCATCATTCCCCGTTAGTCGCAGACATGCATTATTAATAAACGATGTTCAACCATCTTCGCTCTTAATAACTTTAGTACATATTATGATGGACTTCGAGTCATGGGAGGCCCAAGGTATTCGAACTATTAAGCCTAGTCTCTAATATTATCCTTTTGTATTTCTTTTTTGGTTTGCTACGTGTTGTAATCACTGTATTAGTGGTCTCGTAGGGTAAGAGTAGGTTCTCACGTATTTAGAACCCTAGCTACAGTTTTTTGGCATATGAATGAAGAAGAGTATTTTCTTATTTCCTTTCCTTTTCCTGCGTATTTCATTTTCTTCCTGCTACAACATTGTTGTGAGCCCATCAATTAGTTTTCAGAGCCTCCTTCGCCATGGGTAAGAGGGCTGCCACAGTAGAGCCTTCTTCCTCTGTGGAGGTTTTCCTAGACCCAAATCAGGAAATTTCAGACTCCTTAGCAACCTTGGTGGCTCGACAAGACGGTTTCCAAACGAAAATCGCTAATATCCATTAGCTATTGTCTATGCAAATAGCCCAACACTCGACCTTTCAATTTGCCATCTTGGAGGAGCTTCTGCTTCTTCATGCTAGCGTAGGAGCTCCAGTAGTGACGAGAACCAATTTTCGGTTTGCCTCAGCGGGTCCTGCTCCATAAATTGGAGGTGTTCAAGCTTTTGGGTTACAATTATATAAACCAATATATATCATTGATGATCATCACTTTGTAATTCCACAATTCTCTATATCCATTGTATTCAAAATAGATATTTGTCATTGGGTACCCATGCCCTTACTTGGATTTTATTATTTTCTTAAGCTCTTTTATCTCTAATAAGACTTTTGCTCGAACAAAACTTGGGTAGCAGTTGTTAACCAGGATGCGGTTTACTAGGGCATTGGAGGTTTGTATTTTGATGAAGAAGGCATCGACATGGGGCAAGTTGACATCTTCCAAGTCTCGGTTTGAGAACATCAAGATATTGGAATCGATGGCTAGTGGCTTGTTGATGGAAGCCACCATTTTTGGCTTCTTGCAAGCTGCCTTTCTTTCTCTCCAGGTATTTCCAAGTATTCTTGCTTGCCATATGTGTAATTAACTCTACAAAATGTTTTCTACCTTGGGCACAAGACAAGGTGGAGACCCAAAAGCCTTTTGGGTTTCCTGCAATGTTCTTCTAGGGTAAGAGGTTGAGGCGATTCTTTAGAGGTCAGATCAATTACTTTTGTCCTTCAGGTAGCCAATTCTTTGAAATAGGAAATAGCTTCCTTTAAGTTTTCAATGCACGCTTTCATGTTGGCAAGTCGAGTGGGTTCTATAACCAGCGGGCTTTGTCGAACGCTTTCCAGAGACAGACAGATTTCCATGACGTTCTCCTACATCTCATTTATAACGGTGACCCCATCGTACTATTGGTGGCCATTGCCATGGAAGATGACAAAGCTGATGTTGTTAATTGAACTCTCATACATGTCAATGGGTAAACTGATCTGGCCGACAGGAATAAGAGTTCACTCTCAATGAAAGCACTAATTGTTGGAACCAAAATTCGCGCACTGTGAGTGGTGGGTGTGTACAAACTCGAGCAACCTGCAAAACAGTAAACATCTGTGAGCAAGCCTAAGACCAAGAGGGGTATGCTGACCAAAGGCTCCGATAATCAAGTTAGTGAATGAGTTTAGACTCAAGCAGTAAGTAGGAAAATTCAAGTGTTTAGACTACGTTACCAGAGATGAACCCTAGATGGGTGTATTCATATCGTGGGAGATAGACCTTTTTAGGATAGAATCCTCGTTCTAAGCTAGGAGGAATCCTAGAGAATGTTTAGGAGTAGATATTGCACCCTCTTAAAAGTTGTGATTATTTGTAGTGCACACCAATATCCTTAGATTGTAGGAACTCGAAGACTTAAAGGATCTGATTGTGTTCATATTCAGATCAAATCGTGCATTTTGCGGAATAAGTATGATCATCCAACAGTGTTGTAAGGACTCTGTCTATTGCCCTGGAATAAGGTGATGGTGACATTGCTACTCCTTCTGATACACCTGATAGGGAACTTACCACACACACAAACGGGTTAAAAACTCCTATGATACTTGCAAGAATGACAAGGATATTGTAGTATCAATGGTTTTCGCAAGGTCGTTCTCCATAGGGATTATTAAATAAATCGAAGCAAACCAAATTCCAATTATATATTGTGAAGCAAAAAGTTGAGATGATTGATTTTTATGACCTACTTAAATTAAAATGAATTTATTTAATAAAAATAAACTAATTTGCAATATTAAAGATGAAGGGGAAAGAAACTGTTTTGGAAAAATCAAATTAAAAAAGCACTAGGGTTCCACCATCACCTAGCAATCCTATGTATTTTTACCAATTACTTATGATCTACACATGCCATTTTGAAGGTTAGTTTTTCCTAATTTATATTCTACTTGGAACCTCCAACATAGAACGTATATCTAACATGCAACCCATTTGGACGTTCGGAGCAAATCTGAACATGAGAGACTCATTATGCTTTATGAAAACCCTTTGAAAAACCATGCAACCCTTAGGATGTGGTGTTCATCCTAAGTGAAATTACAATTATTAATCACAAGAAAGCCAACACCAATTTTAGGGAACCTTCCGACCACAATTGAATCAAATTACTTTTCTAAAGATCCTAATGTGATCAAGCATTAAGACAATTAGATAATTTTAATCATGGTGGTTAATAATTCAAAGTGTGCATGCAATCAATCATAAGCAATTAAATAAAAATTATATATTCATGCTAAGGCTCAAGGCTTTGCCATAGCATAAAGAATTAGTTACGCATATTCATAATTGAAATCATAGAAAATATTATTAAGAATAAAAGGAATGAAAACACTTTAAAGTAGAAAATCTTCAAGAACCCTAGCAATTACTTTCTGTCTCCAAAGTTGCATAATAATAAGCGTAGCCAAAAAGTGAGAACGGCAAAGCAATATATTTGCTAAGCCATCGCACAAACCCTAAAACATAGGTTCTTTATTCCAACTAGGAAACTAAATAATAATAAAATATCTTAGAAAATAAAGCCCTAATTAAACTAGGAGAATCTGCCAAGTACTTGTCCAACCACGTTTTAGCCTCAAATATCCTCCAAATCTGGCTCAAGATAGCTTGTTTTAAAGATCAAGACGTTCTGAACACTTCTCTAGAAGGTCACAAAACCATCCGAAGTCATATTGGGCTCCAAAAACGCAAGTCAAGCCCAAAACGTCACTATTCCAGCACCACACATTGCTCATTTATTTTATCGCCAGAAAATAACTGCTTGGTGGAAAAATCTGATATTTTGATACAATCAAGCCAAGTGACTCACGAATGTCCTCCAACTAGAATTGCTCCAAAATTCATCCATTTGATAACGTTTTGCTCCAGAGGAAGTCGAATGTCCTATATTAGAAATACAATTCAAAGTATCAAAATTCTTCCAAAATATCAACCAAAATATACTAAAAATAGGGTTAAATATATAATATAAAATTGACTCATCAACAGCTTTGCACGGAGCTGGTGAATCTATGACCGGACTTCTAAATGGATAAGCCTTACTCTAACCCTAGAAAATAATGGTTCCACACCAAGCATAATCACTCCTAGATTGCATATGGTCTCCCATCACGGATATACCAAGCAAAGCCATATGCATAATCTAACCGTGTAAGCAGTGATCACCCATCGCGAATATTCCAAGCATGATCACCCCTAAATACGTATGGTCCCCATCGCAAATATGTCAAGTAGGACCATCCACCATTGTTTCATGGTGTAGTCGCATCATCACACATTATACCTAATACAACAACACCTATGATTTACAACTTGAGCACATATACTATTAATTTCACATAGCAACTAAATATCTTGTCATACAGACATACAAGTTCTACACAACACTTCTAATAGGGTTCTAGGCTCATATATTCATACAAGTAATCATACATATCATTTATATCATCTAGAAGTTCAATAAACACGTATACCACATCAAGGTGCCACTTGCACATAAACCAAGGTGCACATCCCCATGATTGCCCGCTGACTGGAGTAAGTCTGCTAAACTTTATCGGGTCTCTAGTAATACTAGTTTCAGTATTTAGGAACAACTCGGAACATTTTGACCAAAAGTCAACCCGTGGTCAATGTGGTCAACGGTATGATCAACAACCCTAATAATCCAATTTGGAAGATTTGTATGTTGAAATTACAATCTATAAGTTTCTAAGGTCCTCAAATATTATGTGTAACAACATATTATAATTTCATGACAATCCAATGGTCGATCGTAGGATCAACAACCTTAGTAATCCAATCCAGAAAATTCGTACATTGGATTTCCGATCCGTAAGTTCCTAAGGTCCTTAAAACATATGAACAACAACGTTCTACAAATTGACAACGCCAATCATACAAACTAGTAATGGTCCAATTTGAACTACACCAAACAATGGAATCTAGGGAGACCAAACTAGACATAGGTTCACAAGGTCACTAGAAGGTCTATAGTGCTTAAATAACACATTAAAGTAGGTCACACACTGCCACGTGCGGTGATAGCCATGGCGGAGAGTTTGAGAAACCCGGATTTTCGACGTTTGTAATCGATTGGATCTCCTACCAACTACCATTAGAATAAAAAAAAACATACCACCATACTCATAAAATGGAGAATCGGTTCAATTGATTTTCTTGTAGAAACATTTAAATAAACAAGTTTGAATGTGTTAAAATCTTGAACACATGTGCTCTACAAATCATGTAATTCAATAACTTTGTCAATCTTTGTTTTATCCTTTGTAAATGCAGTATCCACCCTTTTCTTTTAGAGGGTGGGTTCGGTTCGTTTTGGTTTTTTGCCAAAATCGAAAATCAAATGGAAGTCATTGTTTGGTTCGGTTTCCTCAGTTCAATTTCGGCTTGCTTTAGTGTTTTTTTTTTTTTTTTTAATTAACATTTCAAATTTTCAACATATATATATTTTTTAAATTCAAAGTTAACATTCTAACTAGAATCATAATAAAATAAACGTTTCAAGTTCAAGTCTTCCACACTTAAAATAAACATTCCAAGTTCAAATCTTCTAAAGTCCAAACTTAAACTATACATCAAAGTTCAAGTCTTCTAACTTAAAACAAAAAACCAAAGTTCAAGTCTTCCACACTTAATATAAAAAATCCAAAGTCATAGCTTCAAATAAATATTCTGAATTAAAATAAACATTTCAACTAGAAAATTTCAAATAAACATTAAAGTTCAATGTCTTTCACACTTCTTCAAGTCCTCAAGTTCAACACTTCAACACCTAACCATTTCAAGCTTGAATTAGAGTTTGCTTGCTAATACTTAGGCAGCCTAGGGGGCAACATAGCACCTTTTTTCTTTTTTTCAATTTCCACTTGTCATTTCTACATACAATAAAAAAAGAAAGAACATATAATTAAAACATTATTCTAAAATAATCTGACAAAATCAAATAATTCATACAATAAATAAGATTACCTATCTCAACTTCTTTACAAAACTCAATCTTCTCAATAATTGACTCATGATGTAATGCAACATGGATAGACCTAAGCTAATTTTGGGTACATATCAAAGCCCCCACCATTTTTGGACTTAAAGAACTACGATATAGATCAATTATCCATCCACGTGTACTAAAGGAGGATCCGAAACAACGGTTGATACACGAATAGCTAAAAATCTCTCTTGCAACATGTGCCAAAATAGGATATTTAGATACCCATTCACCCTCCACCAATTCAATATATCAAAATTGGCCGAATCAGATTAATGATCTCTGTGGTGATAGGGTATTTGGAAGACAACCCTATGGTAAAAAAAAATTAGAATTTATACCCTTGTGGTGAAGATTACTAGCAAATTTAACTCAAAAGAGATATTTATGTTAAATCTCTATTCAATGTGGGGATAAAAATGTCCAACCGTACTCGTTGGTCTTTTTCTCTCTTTCAATCTCTGTGCCTTCATCTCTTTTCCTCTCACTCTCTCTCTCTCTATGTGATTATGCCTCCCATCCCGCGACCTATTCTCCTCTACCGTCCCCTCCTAAACATTTACCTAATTTCTTAGTGGAAAAAACAATGGAAAAAAAAAAAGACATTGGAAGGTGACACCCAACAAAAGGCTTCCCTACACCATCTTCTCCCCACATGACAGTTGAAGATGAGGCCTTCCTTGTTCTTCTACCACCAAACACAACCCCTTCCCATCACTTTTTTCCAACATACACCTCCCTTCTTAATTCATGTCTCATCCCTTATCTTGTGCACCTTCCCTTCCCAATTTCCATTAAATCATATGCTTCTCCACCTAACCTATTTCCCCAAATTTGGAGTTTTTGAGAGCTGTGGGATTCTTCAGGTATTGATGAATCTTCTCTCTCTTTGCTAGAAGCCAATTAGACGCGGCAATATGGAGGGACTCGACAAAGGCTTTGTCGGAATCGTCGGCGCTGCAAATGTCGGAGGCAGAGGAGGAGGATCAAGCCATTCGCAGTTCACCTATGTACTTCTAAACATTCACAGAAATTATATGAAATATTCAATTTATAAACATTTGTGGAGATGTCAATCTTATACACACACACACACACACAATAGAAAGGAAAAGACCTACTTACCTCAGGTCCGCGCTACAACTCCTAAGCACGAATATCGAGACGTCATGAACGATCCTCACTTAGAACAATTATTTAGTCACATCTCAGAACTCTTATTCATAGAACCTGTAATTTACATAAAACACATTCCAAGGACGTTCTAGAATGATTTGAGATCCATTGACCAAAAATTAACCTTCAGTCAAAGATCAACGGTAGGGTCCACGACCCTACGTAACTTAATCCGGGAGATCCGCATTTTGGATTTCCAATCCGAAACTTCTAAAGATCCACATTATACTTCTAGAAAATAATACTAAAGTTTCATTACGATCCAACAGTTGGATCTCCACTAATTGCCAATTCAAGTGGCGGTCAACGTTTTATTTCACGAACTTACAAATCCAATTTGGGAGGATCCGAATGTCAGATTTCCAATCTGTAAGTTACTAATATCCTCAAATATTACATACCATAATGTATTAAAATTTGGTGATGATCTAACGGTCGGATCATCAATTCATGCAAGGACCTCTTAATGGCCAACTAGGTGGTCAACTATGAAACTATATTAAACATCATAATTTCACTAAACGGATGTCCAATATGGAATCGGGGCTTCAAAATTAGCCTAGGAAGGTCAGGTGGAGTCTCGGCACATGCGCCACCACGGTTCGCCGGAAAATTTCACTATTTCTAAAAATTCTCAAATTTCACAAAAATAAAGATTTCAAAGAGAGGAACAACTTCCATACCTGCCATGAAGTCCAAAAGTGGACAGAAGATAGTCAATTTTGCCCACGAAGCCGGCGGGTGCCTAAAGCTTCTCGGTGTCAATTCGTCTTCTACAGTGGTCCAACGGGGTCAAGGTTGGTTGAGTTTTGCTCCTGGGATGATGGGCTACAAAGCCCAAGTGGTGGCATCGGCCATCGCTTTGCCGATTTGCCGAAAAATCGAAAAGAGTGGCCGGAGCACTGTTGATTTCCATCGACTTTTGTGGCCTCCAACCGCCACATACCATGGTTAATCAAGGTGGTTCTTGGGTGAGTTATGTAGAAGGGAATGAAAGCTTCAAGATGGTGGTGGTGGCGTCGAAAAAACTCCACCGAAGTTGGCCGGAATCGGCCTTGGAAAATGGGTGGTCACGCTGGTTTGGGCAGGGGTGCACCGGGAGCTTCTCCATCTTTTTTTTTTTTTTTTTTCCTGATTGGCTCTCCCCTCTCTCCCTCAAATTCGGATTGGTTCCTTCTTAATGTGCCTAAAATCTGATTGGCCACTTTCCCACAAGGTGGGAATTCAAATAATTTATAACTAAACTTTAAATAATCATTTTCAAACATTCACAACCATACTGTTATAATCCGGACTCGCAAACGGCTTTCGCCTATGCGTTCACACCAACGAGTACCACAAGGACATGCTAAACGAATAAGTTATACGTCTCTCTAGGCGATGGTCAACGGAAGTCAAAGTCTTTGCCTCTAGGGCATTTTCGTAAACTCACACCATTAAAATTAATAAAAATGTAAAATTTGAGACGGGTTGTCACAAGGACTAGGTCGAATTAGTCTTTTTCTTTCTTTTTTTTTTTTTATTTTTTTTTATTTTTTTTTATTTTTTTCTTTTGCTAAAAGCACTTTTACAATTATAATTGAGAATTGTTATTGGCATTCCAAAAATCTCATTCTACACTCCAAACTTTCTATATTTGGAAAGAAAAATATATTTGTGAGGAGTGTCGAATGAGATTTTTGGAGTGCCAATAACACTTCCCTTATAATTTACCAAACAATTAATTAATTACTTTAGTTCATAGATATTTCTTCTCAAATCACAATAAAAACAGTTTTGAAAAAAACACAGCAATTGCAGATTAGTCCTAAAATGGGTTATTATGATGAAAGCAGTAGCATTGACCTTTAATGGGTTTTGGTATTTTTATTAATGAAACAAAATTGAAATCGTTGGGGGTTGGAAGTTAGGAAATACTAAAAACGGTGCAAGAAAAATTTCAGGCGCCAGCATATCTAATTGGTTGAAGCGTTGAGCTACTCACCTACATGCCCTTTACTCCTCATTTATTATTCTTCTTCCCATCGCTCTCTCGCTCTCTATAATTGCTGTCTAGGCTCGTAGATCTGCCATAGACATCAGTCATGGCGGTACCGTTATCCGCTCTCAGGCGCCTATACCTTTCCCTCTACAACTGGACTGTCTTCCTCGGATGGTACCCAGTCCCCACTCTCTCTCTCTCTCTCTCTCTCTCTCTCTCTCTCTCTCCCCAACTGGATTCGATTTGTGTTTCAGGTTTCAGGTACTGTATCTTGCTCTCAAGACTCTCAATGAATCCGGCCACCAACATGTCTACAGTGCCGTCGAACGCCCTCTGCTTCTCGCCCAATCCGCTGCCGTTTTGGAGGTTCTACTTCCACTACTCCCTCCACTTGCTTACTATTTATTTTTTGAATATTGGAGAATGTATTTTCACGTTTCATTTTTCTTGGGTTATTCTTTGAATTGGGTTTTGAAATGCTGGGATGGAGCAACAGATTCTTCATGGGCTAGTGGGTGAGTACCTTAGTTTCCTTTGTTTATATGTTAAAATTCAGCTGATTGAATTATATTTTGTGGGTTTTGTTAATTGTTAGTTCTCATATGGGATTGCATTTGATGCAGGTTTGGTGAGATCTCCAATAACAGCAACACTGCCGCAAATTGGTTCGAGATTGTATCTGACATGGGGAATCCTGTGGAGTTTTCCTGAGGTTCAAATGCAAATACAAAGTTTGGGGTTTAAATTTTTAGTAGCATTTTATTATACATGAAAGTTCATTTCTTTTGGATATTTAAGTAACAAGATGAAGCTTATTTGCTGCAGACTCGGAGTCATATGCTTGTTAGCTCTTTGGTCATCAGCTGGTCTATCACCGAGGCAAGTGTTATCCGATCTTCATTTCTTGCGCTTTTTGCTCTGTTCTGTGTTTGCATCTGTGTAAAAGTGTTATTATTGCAAGTATATGCACTTTTGTTTTCAAATTTTTGGTGCCTTAAGCAATCTGGGTCATTAAGTATTGTTCTAAACCATTGATCTCGCAATCTGATTTTGTCTGATAAAATGGCATGACCAAGTTTGTTTTGATTTGTTTTATCTGAGTGTGATGTCTCTTATCAGATTGTGGATAAAAGGAATTTTATTGTGGAATTGTAAGACTTGGCATTTTGGTTTAGATTGTGTATGAAGGGACCTTTTAATACCTAGGCTTTTAGCTTGATGAAATGATTTTAGTAAATCCTAGTTTCTTGCTTTAAGAACGAAAGAAATTTTTGTCTAAAGTTTGTCTTGAACTTTTGCTTCGAAAGCATGTAATAAGAGCAACTCAGTATGTATGTTTTCTGCTCCCAAATTACTTAGAAACCTCATATGCTAAGGCTCAAAAAATTTCTGGACGGAAATTTCTAATTTCTAATTTAAAATTTGTATGTCATAGCTGGCTTTTATAACAAGTTGGGTTTATACAGAATATTTGAAAATTCTCAGACAATTGCTTCTTTGTTTAACTTTCCAAAACACTTTCCAAATTCCTAACTTAAGGTAATACATACTGAAACCAGGCGTTGATTGCATTAATACATGCTGCCGTCTTAGGGTTTAAAGTGCGATATATATTAGACTAATTTCACTTGTGAAGCCAGTTAAATTCATGCTGCCGTCTGATGTTCATTGCATTAATACTTGCATCCTGATGCTGATTGCAATCATGTTGGCTTTTTCTTCAGTTGTAGGAGTGAACAAATTCAGATTCATTTGTTTGTAATTGCAGATTATTCGATACTCTTTCTTTGGTATGAAGGAGGCACTTGGTTTTGCACCTTCATGGCTCTTGTGGCTCAGGTAGTTCATCAGTTTTGTGATCATTGGATGTGACGGGAAGTAGTTTTAGTCCTGCGATTCATTCATTCATCATTATTTTGTATTCAATGCCATGCAGGTATAGCACCTTCATCTTGTTGTATCCAACTGGCATCACAAGTGAAGTTGGTCTAATATATATTGCCCTGCCACACATTAAGGTATCAAATTATATGATTCATAAAAGCAAAATCTTTCTTTGCTTTTTTGTTGAGGAGGGTGTTCCAAAAGGAGTGGTTTTCTGGGTTTTGCAAGTTAGGTGTGCTAGTCGTTTATTACTCATCTAATACATGCAACTTTGCACATCATCTTCTACTTGTCCACAGCAGCTACAAAGAGCGTATAGCGTAGTCTTTGAAAGTGTTTATTTATGTTCACCACTTATGTTCTTGTATTCACAGAACTCTGAGAAGTATTCTATAAGGATGCCAAACAAGTGGAACTTCTCTTTCGATTACTTCTATGCTGCAATTGTTGCACTAGGAATCTATGTCCCAGGTACGCATCTCTTTCACTGGCATATTTTAACCACACTTAAAACTATTTGGCCGGTTTTTGTTTATTTTCTGGTGGATTTATCTGTTGCAGGGAGTCCTCACATGTACGGGTATATGCTTGGACAGAGGAAGAAAGCTCTTGCAAAAGCCAAAGGGGAGTAGACAGCAACAAAGTTTCAATGTATTTCTCATCATGATTAATCATACGGTTTTGTGTGTAAGATGGAATTTTATTCTTAAAAAGGTTTTCAGCCAGAATCATTTTTGTTTTGACGAATTTCTTAACATGCTAACGAGACTAACTAATCATCCTGGTTAGCGCCGAACAAAAATTATTCGATCTTAACACGATAAACTTGTTTAGCCAAGATTCAGGTCACCATAAAGTTAAAAACAGGAATATATGTGGATGTATTTACAGAGATTTGCTGCTACGCGGTTAAAAGCAGGAAACTTGTTCCTCAAGGAAAGCGAAAAAAGAAAAAGGACTTTCAAAAGAAAAGAAAAATAAGGAGGGTGAATAAAACAGGAAAAGTAAAAGTAATTTCCAAGTTGGTAAAAAACGGGAAACTATTTTTGAAATTAGATTACAAATAAGATCAAGAGAGATTATATTCACACATCTCAAATTACTTCTTCCACGCTCTTTTAATTTTTTAATATTTTCTACACATCACTAGCACTTGAGAAATAAATATTAAAAAATTAAAAAGGTGTCGGATAAGTAATTTAGGATGTGTGAATATAATCTTCCTAATATCAATCTCTCTCTACATCTGTTCATTCAGCGAATCTCTGTAAGAAAAAACAGTCCGGCTTGCGAATTGCAATAGAGAACGTTCGTGGCAAACGTATTCTGAAGGAGGCATAGGACGAAATCCGAAGGGATGCGATGGAATTGGCAATGTCGGAGCCCGGTGGAAAAGTTTCAAGTTTCTATGGTAATAGGGCAACCAAGCCTAGATTCCACTAAAGTTTTCGCGTTCTGGTATCCTTCTGCTTTCAGCGTTGTTGAAGCGATGGTAAAGGAACAGCCAAATCCTACCAGTATTGTTGATGCGTTGGTGGCGGATCAAAAAATAATATGAATTCACAACGCATTAAGGGTCTGAGAATTCAAGGGCCCCTTTGAGTGGCTCGCCTCGGAGCCCTTGAATCTCAGGGCCAGTCCCAATTTCATGTTAGCATATCACATGCACACATGCTCGACGTACGTCATCAATTATCTTTTAAACTTGAATAGACGTAAAATTGCAGCAGGAAACAACTAAAATTTCCTTAACCATTATATATGTGAGCCATGTATTGGTGTCAGAAGCAGAAGAACGAAAATTCTATATCCTCCTTTGAGAATGTTCAAATTAATCTACACCTTCGGAGCGGAATAAGTTTTTAAGCAACGAAGGTGCTGCTAATTAACATGTTTAACGAATACAACATATATAAGAACAGAAACAGATTATGAATAAGCTTGGAACTTGAAAAAAATAAAAAAAAATTGAAAGAAGAGGAAATTAAAGGAACTATAGTGTTTTAATTGCTCTTGTTCCGAAATTTCATTCTTCAGCAGCGCTAGCAGCACTCAGATCCACGCTCAAGTCAAGGGCCTGAAAACATGGTGCAGTAAGATAAATCAACTTCGAGTACTAATGCAAGAGCTCAAATGTAACCTCGACTGATTTGTATATAAAGCAGCTGCTGATTAAGTCCTACATTTATATTCCTCGTTTAACGGGCGGGATTAGATTGATCCTTAATGTTCAATTATTTGAGTTGGCTAAATGGATTTGAAATTTACCTTTCCAGTTATCTTGCTGTACATGGCAATCACATCTTGCACAGTAGTCTCAAAGTGCGTCGTTGCGTCATAACTCTGCAATGCATTCCAACTCCAAGAAATGAACAATGACTTCAAAGTATCAATTCAAATACAGACAGGCTAGAATGTAACATTGACAACTATTTGGATTAATCGGCTTTATAATGAACTTATGGCCGGCTTTTGTGTCGAAAGCAAGTGAAAGTAGGGTTTGCGAGTTAAGCACCATTAGTTGTCATGAGTACAAATTAAAGTATAAATGTATGAGCTTACAAATAATCAAAACGAAGATGTAAGAATTCATTTATTCTCACCGCGGATATGAAACAATTGTCCCCAGCATCCTGGTTAGTAGGTTCGTATCTGTCGTAAGTGTCAAAAAAGATTTCATCTACAGCCCCAAGGAGATCTGTTCCAGGCTTCAGTTCCACTTGGGGGTTATCGGTCTCTGCCTCTGTTAACACAAAAGCAATGTATTTCCCTTTTGGAGCTACATTGTGGGAGTAGGAGCAGCAAAACAAGTACCTGCAACAGAGGCATATCCGGTCAAAGAACTTCATTTGCAAGGTCTTACCATTCTCATGGTAATTTAATTCTAATTGCAATGTGGCTTCTAGCAAGCACCGTGAGTATGGCATCGTCACAACTTCTGTTTATTTTATATATGCATTACATGTTACCCGATTCTCAATGATTTTGAGTTCTATGGAGGAATGACACAAAATGAAAACGACTTACGCAAACAAATAACTCATTTAACTTAACCCTTGTTGTGTGGGTTGAAATGCATATGTTTGTACAGATCAAGTGTCCTTCAAAAGGTCCTTGAATAAGGACTTACTGTTAGAGAATAATTAATTGAATTTGTGTTATTGGCATTCGAGGTATCAACTTACATATCAGATTTACGTCCAAGTTGCTTCTGGGGTAGAATAACCTGGACTGAGTGAGAATCCTGGGTGTTTGGGATTGGATGACTCATAATACATATGGCACGGGCAACTTTCCCTACCTTCTTCACCTGTTACACGAGATGGAGATTTGAACTCAAATCAGTTCAAAAAACTTTTCATGCCAGATGACCCTACTGATATTAAATTTTTTTTCTCGACGTTACCTTGTCAGGCAAATATGAAGGATCACATACAACTTTTTTGCATTTTGCAGTTTCTCCTTCGGAAGTCACACCAATGGCCTTCTTGTTTTCAAACTCTACCTGCCATTGTGCAACATCAGTCAAGTATCGATAATACGAACAAAAAGGGTGGGTTTAAATTTTCGATATGCATGAAAAAAAAAAAAATGACCTTGCATTCTGGCTTGCTGAGCATGTAGGTGCCGCCATAAACAGCACTCAACCGAGCAAATGCCTGCAAATTTCATAGCACATATAGTCAGAGGAACTAAGTTGCATATCCAAGTGATACTAGAACTAATGGTTGAAAGCATACCTGGGGGAGCTCTCCTAGACCATACAGGGGATAAATATATGGAGATCCTCCTTGAAAGCGTGCTAGCGACTCTGCATATAACTTTCAGAGAGGAGGAAGGTAGAGTATATTATAGAACACTGTAAAGTTGGATTGAGAAAAATTTCTGGGGTACTTCTAATTAATGCTTTTGAAAAATCTGCCATTGTCCATATATTGCCATATATTGCCTCGTAGAACATATTTAGCACATGTATAGGACTCGATTGGGCATGAAGCTTAAAAATACATATGCAACTTATTCATAGTCATAAGTATCAATCACCAACAATCTTTAAATAAAAAATTCATGCTTTGTTACCTTCATCCTCTTCACAAAAGCCATAGCAGGCTCGGCTAAGTAATTATCATCTCGGTGGAGAGCTAGTGCATGCCCAATGAAATCAACTGTATTGTCATCTAGCCCGTACTTCCTATGTCAGAAACAAAAAATTCTAATTCCATCGTGTAGAAATTAAACATATAGCACAATTAATGAGATTTTGGATGTGAGGAAGAAGTACGAAATAAGCTCCTGCGCTGTAACTTTGTTGAGGTCCATTCCTTCATGAGATTTTGGATCATTCTCATCATAGTCTTGCACATATATGAAAAACTTGCGAGCTCGTCGTTTCTCAAATAATCCCATTAGTGGAGATTTAAGTGCTTCCACATCATTAGCTGGTACTTTGTGGACCTGGAAGCATAATGCACAATCACAACGAAATTAGGGTGAAGCAAAGTTAGTCGTTCCATATATGTCGTTTAGATGACAGATGAGTAATTGGAACTTGTTAGGAATCACACCTTCCCTTTGTTATACACAAAACTACCATCAACAGCCTTGAAATTCAGATATTTAGTAACGTTAGTGTGAATCAGGACGCGAACCAAACCACCATTGGCCATCATGAACTGTCAAAAATGCACAGAGGTTGTAAAGAATCAAATTATCAGAACAACACGTTGAACAAATCGAATGACCTAGTACTTTTAAGAGATCACTTGTCAGAAATAGTGAGCTTTTAAGCAGACTTCATGTAATAAAACAGTTCAGACTAACGAAACAAAATGAAATTCCTGAAACAGGTTTCTTCATTGAGAAACATTGAATATGGTAAAGACGAGATTGTTGCTAACCGATGAGCTGCTGAATATCTAGATCACATCATTGACAGGCTTAAAAATTAACATGCAAATTAACACAGAAGATGTTACATCATGATCATCACCTATATATAAAGATTGGGGCAAGCGAAAGTAAAACTAAGAAAAGAAATCAAAGAACAACCATAAGAAATATATGCATCATTCTTTTTACCTTGGGGATCATATCAACATTGTAGTCTTTACTCGAGCCCAAAGTTTCTGGAGGCTTATCCTCTCCCCTGAATCGCTTCCAAAGCTAAAATCCAAAACTCGAAAACAAACCGAAGCCGTAAAAAATTACATGCATTATAACATCTCACCAGAAAGTATGCCAAACTGTGTAGCCAAAAAAATTACCAAATATTATTAAGATACTTACCTGGTTCAGATTAAGTGAGGTAGACTCTCCTCCATAGTAGTCATTCCTATCCATATGCAGTACCTATTTCAGGTAATTAAATAACATATGAAAAGCCTAAACATTCTTATTGATAAGTGATCTCTCTTACAAATTGCAATGAATGAAACCTAATCAGATTATCAGAGTGAGAAGAAATCATCCATGGTACATAGAAAAGACTCATCAATATTCACTTTTTAGCTTTATGAAAATGCACCTCAAATGTACAATATTATTCGCACTCCAAAATAGTCATTATGCACTCCTTCATCAGTCATTTTTATCATTAGAGAGGAGTGCGGAATCATTATTGTGGAGTCACAATAATGTCTCCCTTCCACAAAATTCAAACAGCTAGAGTGTATTATTAACCTACATTTCGAATTCATATATATATATATTGGGGAATTAAAATCTAATCAAGAATGTTAACCTAAATATATATAGACCAAAATCATCTACATGATTAATGAATGGGTGGTTTTTGAGAATATGAATCCAACGTCGGAGAGATAAGAGACCTAGTTTTTCTTGTAATTAATTTGCAAAGAAAGAATAGTTTAATTCATAATGAAGCGGAGGTTTAATTACCTTGAGACCATCAACTGAGAGAAGGCCACTGAGAATGCACTCTTTGAGGCCGGTTCCGAGCACGATGACGTCGTATTCTTCATCCATGGCTTTCAGAGATGAGAGGGAAACACAGTCTGCGTTTTTTTGTGTTTGAGTGAGAGAAATGGGGATTTGGTTAATGGGAAGAAGATTTGCGAGGAAGATTAAGTGAGGCTATAATTATGTCAAACAGAGAAGGAAGAGGTCTCTGACTCTAGGAAAGCCAGGCGTCCCTCGAGTTTCGGTTAAAACCGTTATCTGCCCCTCACGTAGGTTGAACGTGGACCCATGCTAAAATAAGAATGTCTGTTTCAAAATATGTTTGTGAATGCCCCTCTCCGGTAATTTGTTTGAAGTTGTAAAATATTTTCCTTTGTGTTTTTTTTTTTAGAAGAAACAATAGTACTTTTATTTATAACGTTAAGAAAGCATACAATCCTCGAGGGCCTCCTCAAACCTACAAATAGTTAAATTAAAAGTTAAGGCCAACTTTGCCATTCTATCCGTTAGCGGATATATGAACATGACAAACTGTTGAAGTATCAAAACCCCGCGCTTTAGTTTTAGTATCATCAATCAGCAAATCAATAGCGGAAGAGCCACCATTCAAGCTTCCAAGAGCTTGGACCACATTCCAAAATAACTTGCTGCCAACTTCGTTGTGAAGCCAAACAAACACCATCTCGTGCTGCTAAGACCTCAAACATCTTGGGAGTTGTCACATTAGATATTTTACGAGCAAAATCTCTAGCATAGCAGCCGACTTCGTCGGAAAATCTCACACACCAACACCCCCAGAATTTGTAGCTGCATAGAAAGCACGTCAACATTAATCTTGATCCATCACGGTGGGGGAGGAAGTCAGCGAGAAGGAGACTGAAGTTGACAAGTTTGAGGGTTGGCTGAGCTTTAATAAAATCAGAGAGATGAAGTCCTGCAAGATGACTCACGAGTGCAGGGTTCTCCACCTTGCCGTCCCATAGGAGAGAATTAGCTCACCATATAGAGTGAACAAGCATCGCATCAAGAGAAGGCCAAACTGACTTGAGGAGGGAGCAGCAGGACATTGGTTAAGCCAATTACAAAATGAAGAAGGTACAACACCTCTAGTACCAGTTTCGATATTGGAGGAGAAAAATACAGCACGTGCAAATGGACAAGCACTAAACACATGTAGCACCAACTCCCGAGAGGAACTACACAAGACACAAATATTGTCCAACGCAACCCTTTTTTTCTCCAGATTAGTACGAGTAGGGAGAATATCCAAACAAGCCCGCCAAACACAAAGTTTAACTCTACCCGGGACGTTGGCTTTCCAAATAGAGTTCCAAAATGAATAATCAGTAGCATGGGAGCTCGAGGAAGATGGCCGTTCATGCAAAGAGCAAGCAATTTTATAAGCATTTTTAACAGAGAAAAGCCCTTTAGAATCATAATGTTGTTGGTATTCAAAGTTTACTAACTCAATACCAATTTATGGGTGATAGGTTTTCTAACTCTATCACACCTCTCACTTGTATCTCTCTTTACGAAGATGGACAAAAAGAAAAGAAAGAAGCAGCAAGCTTCTTGGAAAACATGTACTTGATATATTAAAAGAGTTTCAACTCTACTGCTGAAATGGGAATACTTCAAACGTACACAAACATCTCTCTTACAGAGATTTTACTAGATTTTCTAAACATAGCATTGAATGCTATCCATGCAAAAGTCATATATGGTTGCTGCTGTTGAAAAACAAACACGGCAACTTGTAGAAAGATTAAAAAACATGCTAGCTGTAAAATAGAGTTATGAAGCCAACAATTTCAACTATTGGCATTTATTTGCTTTTGACTTCCAACACATCCCTTCAAAATCAAAATGCCTTCATGCCAGCATTTCACGCAACAACTTGAATGGCTCAACTGGCAGTGGCTTTGTGAAGATGTCAGCCACTTGTTCCCTTGTGTGACAATAGACAAGCTTAATTGTCTTTTGTTTCACACGGTCCCTAAGAAAATGGAACCTGGTATTGATGTGCTTGCTCCTCCCATGTTGAACATGATTCTTTGCAAGCTTGATTGCTGATTTGTTATCCACATGAATCACAGTGGATTCCACTTGTGGATGTGTTTGGACCCAAAATGACGCTTTTGGGCCAAGCCCATGTTTGATCTCGGTTTAATAAGAAATATCAAGAATATTTCCACCAAGGGCCTGGCCCAGTGGAATTTGGCCGAATCCTATCAGGAAATGGTTTCATCTGGATAAGGGTGAGTGGCCGAATCCTAGTACAATAAGGAATCCTCAGGGGATAGTTATGCTTCAAATAAGAAAAGATGCCAAGAATCAATGGTTGAATTTAGGTGATAAAAGAGCTTGATTCAGATTCCTACAAGAGTTAGGACTGGCCGAAACCTATTCAGATTGGGTTAAGGAATTCTAGCCCGAGTAAAACTCTACTTCGGCCATGAGGGAATTACTACTATGAATAGAAATGGGTGTGCATCATTCAAAGCCCCTCCAAATCAACACACAAAACTGCCATGTGCAAACTCTTGCTCTACAAGAAACATCTCAAGGACCTTGAGATTTCTATTTTCCTTTTTCCTGCCAACACATATTCAGTTTGGATAAACAGCAATGTGGTGGCAACCGACAACATCTTTAGTTTGGATAAACAGCAATAGAGTCGTAGAATTAGCTGACCCTCCTAGGAGCACTTTTAGTTTAGATAAACAACACTGCTTTGTGACCGATTGGTTATCTATCCAAGTCTCAGTTAGCAAGGATTTTTGAGTCCTTGTTGGTAGAGGTTATCTCATTAGCCTTATCGGTGAAGTAAGGTGTTACTATGTTACGACATTCGACACACTAAAAGCTGAATTTGATATTGAACTTCGTAGAACTAGCAACCTTGTCTTCAAGCTTTAAAACCCAAAGGCTGAGACGTGTTCCTTCCTTGGCCGCAGTTGCAAGATTCAGAAGTCATCAGTGTGCCCAACGCCACATCAACATTCATTTTACTCCGTGATTGAGCTCGACTGACGAGTTGGCATGCCCTGCATTCAATCGAATGACGTAGTTAGCTTATTAGCTATTCGACTTGCATGCCACGTAGGCTAGGTAGTTTTTAGGATCAACATTTTGGCACGTCCAATGAGACCTAATGCTAAAGCTACAAAGTTCATGACCATTGAAACACGGTTAATAAAAAAGGAAAACAACTATGGGTAAATCGACTACTCGTTTGGCACCTGTAGTTCAAAGTCCAGTCCAAGGTAATATGTCACATGCACAAGATCTTCCTGTTGCCGTGACACCAGAAGCCACATGCACGGTTAGCTGAGAAGTAGAAATTAATCTCTGCGGCTAGAACCATAATGCTGTAGTTTTCACTCAAACTACTAGAGTGGCAAAAGACATATTTATTGAAGGTCTGATAAAGGATTGCAACGACTAAGACGATGAGACTTCTAGTGCACCATTTAAATCTTTTTTTTGACGACTGGAAGAACAATCTCGACAGTTTGAGCAAGTCATTAGCCGAGAGATGAGGGGCTTACGTGCTCAATAAGACATAGTGAATGAGAGCCACACATTGACCAACAAGTTGCTCGAGACTCTAGTTAACAAAGTTCACGAGAGTGGGCTCATCGATCAACAAAGACAAAACATCTCGTTAAAGAAAAATACTCCCTTAGGAGGGGAAAGGTTGCCGCTAGTGCATGCTGACGTAGAATTCAATCGGCTCAGGATGATTGTTCTTGAAAAACTATACAGTGAAACAAGCACCAATTGGACCGAATTTGGCCGAATAATAGAAACGACATTTGTTGATATGGGTGAAGTCCAGAGAATGATTTATTCAGCTTTGAAGAAAGGGCCAAAAGTTTCAAAATTTATCCATCCATATTCGGTTTTCGTCGAAAGGTTTGAGTATCCCCAAGGATTCAAAATCCTAGATCTCAGTATTTTCGCTGGGGAATCATCATTGTCTTCATTGGAATACGTGGTCAGATTCATTGCCCAATGCGGAGATGTCAACAATGATTACTTACAATTGTTTAACTTCTGTTGACAGGCACGTCATTTGCTTGGTATATCAACCTTCTACCAAATTCTGTACAAAACTAGGAGGAGTTGGTCGAGAAATTTCACGAGCAATTCTATCGCCCTGGGATGGAAGTGTCAGTATCATCTTTGGCCAAAATGGCTCAATCATCAGATGAGTCACCAATGGAATATCTTATCAGGTTCAAATTGGCCAGGAATTGGTGTCGAGTACCCTTTCCCGAGGCCGAATATGTTAGGATTACCTATAACGGTCTAGATGTAGAATACAAGAAGAAATTTTTGAGATCAAACTTCTGAGATATGTATGAGCTGGCTCAGCACGTCGAGCAATACAATTATTTGCTCAAAGAAGAGAAAATCACGAAGACTCAATCCCCGTGGGACAATTTATAAGAATCCAACGGTGAGTTATGCATCAGCTAAGACCGATGAGTCCCAATATGTTAGTGTGGACGCGGTCGAGGTAATAATTGACAAACCTTATGTATGCAAGATGTTAGCTCATGCTAGTACTAAGGATGTCAAAACACACTTGGCCTCCGTTGAAGCAGCTGTCAAGACATCTAAAGTTGATGCCACCTTCGACTAGTTCTTACTTGCAAAGATTATTAAGCTTTAGCCAGGGCATGACATTCCTAAGGATGAAGATTTAAAAGGGAAAACATACTACAAGTATCATAACTAAAATAAGCATAGTACGAATAACTGTGTCGTGTTTCGTGATGGCATCCAAAGCTGGATCGATAATGGCAAACTGAAATTTCCCAAGAAGACATAGATGCTAGGTGACGCCGATCATTTCCATTCGGCAACGGTAAACATGGTAGATGCTCATTTACCGAAAGATAAGAAAAAAGGAAAAAATGAGTTCATTCTAATATACCATGCCACAAAATAGAATTTTCGGCTGTGTTTGAAGATCGACTTCTCATCCCAAAACAAACTGCGGAGCTTCTTAAATCCAGTATATGTCGAGCGAGTGTCTGACTCTAGTTCAAGTGGATCTGAAACCCAATGATGTTGTGCAGTAGATGCCAAGCAGAAGTCATTGTGGCCAAGTCAGAGCTGCGAAAGTCTTTGGCCAAATCACTACGACCTACGTATATGGTTTCGACGAAATCCCACGCGTTGCTTGGTTTGGGGCAATGCCAACAAAGAGTTTTCGATAGACTTGACCCCCAAACACAGGATTACAAACCTTATTCAGTTAGATGGTGACTTAATTTTGAGGGGCCATTTTATAATGAAGATTATTACGCCCACAAATCTGGGAGTTCGAGTTCATCCACGGCTCAGCAAACTTTCAAGCCACCTGAACACCATGACCACCATTGGCATGGTTACAATCTCCCTATCAGTGCATACACGGTTCTATCCAAGTCCCAGAAATGTCGCCAACAAAGGATGGACTCTATGGCCTATCGACGAACAACTCAGGAAGTTCAGGTCACGAAATGGCAACCTAAAGAAGCAGAAAAAAAGGAGGATGACCGACAAGCTTCGATAATCATGACCAAGCTACTTCAAGGGAAGAAGGTGATCGATCACGACGTTGAAATTGAGATTGAAGAATCTGAAAAGAGAATCAAGCTTCTTCTTCAACCTGGAGAAATGAAAGCTCGCATCAAGCATTTTAGAAAAGAGGCCAAAAGTAAACTTCCTCTGTTGCTGCCACAAGAGCCATTGATCAAAGTCAATTAAAATCAACATCCACCATTTTTCAGTGAAGCTTTAGAGTATATGCGGGAATTTCATAAGAAATCTGCAAACGACTTATACGGCCTCCCAAAGGCATGTCAATAATCTCTTAACTTAGCTCTGACTAGCCCCGACGTTGAACAAATCAAGTGGTTGAATTTAAGAATGAAGGCAAGATTCCACATATTCGTGAAGCCAGTGTTCTCATCTTCGACGTGGATCCATATGTCGATCTAGATCCTGCAGACCTTTCATTTTCTTTAGATGATCTGCAATATTTACGATATCATTTTGAAGTTTCTCAATCGAGTTTGTATTCGGCTTCACGATGGAAGAGATGGTACGTGTTAAGAGACTAAATGCCTATTTGGACACCCGAGACGCCTGTATCTCGTATTAGGAAGGGACTCGTAAGGCTTTACAAACCCAAGACCAAGCCTCGGCATTGTTGGAGACAGATGTCGAAGTCGAAGATGAAATGGTCACGCCTACCATATATTTTTTTCACCTGTTGTTGTGGACGAGGCGGTTGGAGCGGCTGAAAACCAGGATAATGGTCCTTGTCTTACCTACAGAGTTCCAGCTAACCACGTCCCAACCAAGTTTTTTGGACGGCGACGTGGTTGCCGAATAGACTATGCAAGTCGACTTCGTGGCTGTAGAAGAGGCCGAGCCAATTAATAAAGAGGACAAGCTCAGAGCAGCTTTAGCATAACTATTTCCCTGTTCTTTGGCTGTTAACCTTCATCATTTGAAACCATTATACGTCATGGCTCATACTGAAAGGTATCTAATTTCTAAAGTATTGTTGATTGTGGGGCAACAGTCAACATCATGTTTGTTTCCATGATGAAAGCTCTACGACGTTTCAAAGATGAACTCAACCTATCTGGTATGACCATGAGCAGCTTTATAGGTGATAAATCTCAGACCAAAGGACCGCTACTTTTGGAAGTCAATATCGCAGGTTGAAATCATATGACCATATTTTTCATAGTTGATTTAAAGACTGAGTACAATGTATTGCTTAGTCGCGATTGGATTCACTAGACTGGTTGCATCCATTCCTCGTTGTATCAAGTTCTTATCTTTTGGGACAGCAAAGCGACCATAGTCAATCTGGCCAATAACCAGCCGTTCGAAGCCAATATGATCTAAGCACGTTATTATGACGACCAAGTCGGCTACATCATTCTATAAGGCTTCAAAGAAGAAGGAAGGCTGACCAGGATCTCTGTCCAGAAAGCCATCGAGGTTGACGCCGAAACTATTCAACAGGATTCGATGAGGCCTGGATTGGTTATCTTAGTTGACTATCCTGATGACAGATATAACACGATAGGACAAACGCAGGGCTGCGGTTTTATCTACTATGGAACTGCTGCTGGTTCAGTTCAATTTTGGCGTTAACTTAGTAGAGTTCCTCGCCGAAGGAAATAATGGCCCTGTACTGTTACTTGATAAAATTCAAGCTACATGGACCGAGCTCGAAGATAATCAGCCTGAAGTCAAAGATCCTTTAGAGGAAATAAATGTTGGAACTGCCGATGTACCTCGGCCTTTATTTATTAGTTCTTTGTTGCCTCAACCTATGAAGGCTGAACTTTGTAAATTACTTGAGGAATTTAAAATCGCTTTGCTTGGAGTTACCAAAAGATGCCTGGACTTGACAGGAAACTGGTCGAGCACTTATTGTGCATTAAAACAGAATGTAAACCATTTTGCCAATCTCCACAACGATTCACGACTGAAGTTCAGCTTGACATAAAAGACGAACTTGTTTAGCTTTTAAAAGCTGGCTTTACTCGGACAGCTTGATACATCGAATGGATGGCAAACATTGTACCTGTTTTGAAGAAAAATAGTGCTTTGCGTATCTGCTCGATTTTTGTAATATGAATTTGGCAACACCTAAAGACAAATATCCAATGCCAATTTCAAATTTATTAATCAACGTCGTGGCAAGCCACAAGATCTTATCTTTCATAGATGGCCATACTAGCTACAATCAAATTTTCATCGCCGAGGCAGATGTCCATAAGATTGCTTTTCGGTGCCCTAGGGCATTAGGAACTTATGAATGGGTTGTTATGCCTTTCAGTCTTAAGAATGCTGATGCCAAATATCACCGTGCCATGAATACTATTTTCCATGATCTAATTGGCACCATTGTTGAAGTATACATTGACGACATTGTGGTCAAGTCCAAGCACCACCATACACATTTAGAGGATATTCGGCGAACTTTTATCTACATACGTTAGCATAAACTCAAAATGAATCTTACTAAATGCAACTTTGGTGTATCCCTAGGAAATTCTTCGCTGATTTATATCTAATTCGGTGGGAAAGATGAAAGCTTTCTCCACACTCTTAAAGCTGAAAGATTCAGACCGATTTGAATGGCGTGAAGAATATCAGGATGTCTTTACCCAAATTAAGGTCTCTCTTACTCGTCCTTCAGTCCTCATGCCTCCTTAGCATGGAAAACCTCTCAAGTTGTATATCTTGGCTGCTGAAGAATCCATTGGTTGTCTTTTGGCACAAGTTAGTGATACCGGCCGGGAACAAGCCATTTTTTACCTTAGCCGAAACCTCAACTCGGGCGAATTTATTTGGCCGTCGAAAAACTTTGCCTTGCCTTATTCTTTGCCGCATCTAAACTTAGACATTATATGCTTCCTTCCATCACCTAAGTCATTGCCCAGACTAATGTCATCTGTTATATGCTTACTTGGCCAATTGTCAAAGGCCGAATTGGTAAGTGGACAACAGCTTTATTTGAATTTAGTTTACAATACGTGCCTCAAAAGGCCATCAAAGGTCAGGCTCTAGCCAATTTCCTTGCCTAACATTCTTCTCCATCCAGGGTTTGGAGGCAACGATGTCGAAATCGATATGGTACTGATGCGTGATAATCATTGGATGATGTATTTCGATGGGTCCAGTACTACGACCTCGACCGATGTAGGCATTGTTATTCAATCTTTTGAACACTACCATTGGCTCTTTGCTTACAAGTTAGATTGTGACTGCACCAACAACCAAGCTGAGTATGAAGTCCTTGTTATCGGTCTCAATATTCTCCATGACTTAAAAGGAAACCCAAGTACTTGTCCTCGACGACTCCGAGCTAGTAATTAACCAACTTAATGAGACTTTCCGTTGCATGAGTTGTACTTTGGCGCCCTATCATATGGTCGTTAGCTATTTGGCCTAATCATTCGCAGACATCACCTTCAAGCATATTTCTCGAATTCAAAACACTTATGCTGACGAATTGGCTCAAATAGCCTCCAACCCATAATTCCTGGGGGGGGGGGGTGAGATAGGCTCAAATGACCTTTAAACATATTTCTCGAATTCAAAACACTGATGCTATCTTTGCCTTTGTTGCTAAAACGAGAGGGTCCAATAGATATTTACATAATCGAACCGTTACCAGATGATTGGAGAAAATCGATCATACATTATCTCGATAATTCTAGCGGCAAGTATGACTGCAAGATGAAGGTACACGCTACAAATCATATGGTATACCAAAACGAGTTATATTGAAAAGACGAGGATGGCTTGTTATTGCTGTATGGCCCAGAAGAGGCTGTTCAAGCTATTACAGAAGTCCATGAAAGAATATGTGGTGCCCATCAATCCGGCTAAAAACTGCGTTGGTTGTTTTCGTGACACGAATATTTCTGGCCGAGTATTTTGAAAGATTGCATAGAATACACACGCAGTTGCTTACAATGTCAAATCCGTGGACCTGTCCAGAGAATCCCAACCAAATTACTTTATTTAGTTACCAAACCATGGTTATTCAGAGGATGGGCTATGGACATAATTGGCAAAATCTCACAGTCATGTGGTTTGGCGAAACATACGTGGATACTTATAGCAACAGATTACTTTACCAAGTGGGTTGAGGCAATGTCGTACGCCGAGTTAACATTTAAAGAAGTTTGTGATTTTGTAGAAGAAAATATCGTGACAAGGTTCGGTGTTCTAAAAACAATCATCATAGATAACGATACAATTTTCACAGTAAAAAAATTTAAAGATTATGTAGCTAATCAGAAAATTTTGCTCGAACAATCCACACCGTATTATCCATAGGCGAACAGGCAGACTAAAGCGAGCAACAAAGTTTTAATTGGTATTCTCGAGAAAATGGTTCCTGGCATATGGGACTTCCCTTCGATCAGCAATAGGAATGACCCCATATGCCTTAACCTATGAACATGATGCAGCTCTTCTGGTCGAGCTAAGTATAAACTCATTGCGAATTATTGAACAAAGTAGTATGTTCAGCATTGGATATAGCCAAGCAATGAGGCAAGATTTAGAGGATCTAGAAGAGGCTCGACTTGATGCCTATAATTTGTTAGTGGCACATAAAAAGATCGTCGAGCGAGTTTAAAACAAACGGGTAAAGCAAAAGATGTTTGGCGAGGGTGACTTGGTCTGGAAAATGGTGTTGCCAGTTGGGACCAAGGATCTCAGATTTGGGAAATGATCATCGAATTGGGAAGGGCCGTTTATTGTTCACAAGGTTCTTGGCAAAGGGGCATATCATCTCAAGGATCAAACTGGTTTAGTACACAAGCTGCCGATTAATGGGAAATTCTTAAAGAAATATTATCCAGTTACTTGGGTGATGTAAGAGTAAATAAGATTTTTCATTAATACTGCCAAAAAATACATAAAAAAAAAATTCAACCGATCCACAGGTCGACACCGGGAATCTAATTTATTGGTTCGAGGGAAGGAAGGCTTCGAGTGTAGCCTTCAGCTCTAGCCACTTTACTTCACCTATAGTAATCTTGGCCTGCTGAGTCTTTTTATCAGCTTTCAACGTCTGTATTCGTTTCATACCTGTAGTATACTTTGCCAACCGAGGTTTGACCACCTCAAAGTTCTTTTCAAGCTCAGAGGCAATGGAAGACCTTTGGGATTGAAGCTTGGTAATCTGACAGTCGAGGCCTGCCATTTTCTCTTTCTTTGTTTTAATTGCCTCAAGATCTACTGAGATGACTTCCTAGGTAGCTGTTACATCTTTCAAGTCCTCGTTAGTTTGCAGAGCTTTCTAAAAAATATCAAAGTATAATCGAGTTCTCTCAAGGATAGTCGTTAAGTGAACAACATTTTCATTGCTCACCAAACGAAAATTGCAAAGCTATTCAGGCACTTTCTTATAGAGTCGAGACTTCTTGATTGGAGAACTTGCAAAGCCGAGAGGGATAAAAGTTGCTGTAGTTTTGTCAGAGCATTGGATTCAGCTGGGGCTACAGAAAGGCCAGCTGTCCCAGATATGCTGGTTAGCAAGGCGTCAAGCTCAACTACCTATGAAGGCTGCACAAAAGTAAATATTAGCTAAGCAAAGTTTAGAGAGATGATGACATAGAAATGTTTTAAACCTGTCTAGAGGTGACTTCGACCATATCTTCTAGGATGTTAGTCGAACCGAGAGAGCTTAATGGCTAAGCCCAATGTTGAAGACAACTCTTTAATTCATACGACTGATGAAGGTTATCTATGTTTGATGGCCATTTAGGCTGTTGGGCTATTGGTTGGCACATAGAACTTTCAATGAAATGAACAACTGGGTACCTGATAATTGATGGTTTTGTTTTGGTTTAGCATTCTAGGACAAAATGTCAAAATCAAAATATATATGAAAAAAAACTTACAAAGGCCAAAGTGATGTCTTGTGCATGGATGCCAAGATCTTGGTCCTGAGGATGAATCGGCATCTCTGCAGTCACTTCATGCTTTGCAAAAACCCACCGGATCGACCTCTGGCCCTTTAACGGCCATCTTGGGATGGGCACTGCCAGTTGCCTAAACATGTAGATGAACCATATCCTGGTTTGGACCAGACATTGAGGACATAACAGTCTTGCCTTTGTTTAGAGGCAAGGGAGTCGTACTTGGTTGCCCAATTGGTCGAGAGTGCCTTACTAGAGGACTCGGCTGGTCATCACCCTGATAATAAAAGAAAGTTAGAAAATTCAATTGTCTATTGAGATATATGTAACAATGCTAGGGTGTTTACATAGCTCTTCGTCCAAAATGAACGATACAACGATGGTCTTTGGATTGGATGAAGGAGCTGCAGCTGAGTCGGTTGTCGCTTCGTTAGGAATAGCACAAGGCTTAGGGTCGATGACAATTGCGTCAATTTGAGGGTTGATCGGGGTTTGAATTACAGGTTCCTCGACTAATAGTGTTTGTGTTGGTCTTTCAACCAAGGCGGCAGGTTGTGTCATTGTTTGTATAGTGGCCGTTTGATCAGCAGTCGGGGCTGAGGAATCTGGTAGCGCTCCTATTTGTAACTTAGCAATAAGAGGAAGATGATTGGCTTCAGGAGTAATCATCCCCGTATCTTGGCTGAAGATTACATGAGTTTCACACCGCCCCTTGTTAGCCTTTTTCTTCAGACATTTAGCTTGTGAGGCTATTATTGTAGTGGTCTTCGGTGAAGGGACGCGATGCCTTTTTGCCTTCATTGGGGGCATGATAGTGTCACTCGCCGAGGTTGGAGTAGCCGAAACAGATTTAGGAACGATAGTCAAAGTGACGACCACTTGTTTAGGAGGTAGGGCAAGTTTTTTCTTCGCCGTGACCATCACTATCACTTCAGTGCATTTTATTGAATGGCTAGATGAAAAAAAACTGATAAGAAATTAGTTTTGGAAATAATTGATTAAATACGTTGAAACATATAGGGAACAAAGGATACCTTGAGCCATCTCCTTGGATTTTAGGGTAGGGGTTTTCTTTGGTTGATTGCCAAAGACTTTCTTTATTGTCTTTTTGATCGGTGTGCTGAAGAATTCTTTTATGTAGATGGTGTGCTGAAGAATTCTTTGGTGTAGATGGAACACCAGTCAATAAAGGTGATGGTGCCATAAGTTTCAGGTGCGTACGATCGAAGATGGAATTTGGCATATCGTTCTTCAAACTCTTTCTCCACTTCGTAGCACTCTTGTTTTGAGGTACCAGAGAGTCTTTCTTGTTTCAAAAGTGAGCGACAAATGAGCATAGGCAAGGGTAGCCTTGGAGAGAGCCAAGCTGCCGAGCCAAAAAGTGGGGGTGGTAAACTTCCCAGCTGGCTTAACGTTCGTCGCAACCAAATGGAAGGTCACGAACCAGCATAAAGGATCCCCAGTTTTGCTGAAGGACGACATCTTCTATTTCTTCCCAAGCCGATGTGGGTAGGTTGATGGAGGAGGGGTAGTTCATTCAACGACAAATTAGAAATTCATCGTCAGAAAAATCTTCTAGCCCGAATAAGTATTTGAATATCTCTTCGGTCGAGTGGGTTAGAGTTGGGCGAAAGGTTAGGTAGAGACCTAATGCTTTAAAGGAATCTAAGCTGAGGCATTCTGGCCTTAAAGTTGTAAAATAAACCTGCAGCCAGAGTCGGAAAACCTAAAGTGAGCCGTTCTGGTGCGGGTCAATTTTCTTGAACGTGGCCTCGGTGAGGCAGTGTGTAAGGTTAGCGAGAATAACAGGACTAAGAGCCAGTTGGTGACCACTAGCTAGGGCTTCAGCAATTGACATGTTCTCGATAAGGCATTTGTTTGACTTGGTACAAAAGATGAATTTATTGTACCAGTTGAACAAGAATGCCTTGTGTTCCCCTTTCTTGAGGTCACGCTTTTCTTGACTAGGAAAGTGGTTGATGAGCATGTTGTAATTGAAAAAAAAATTATGGAGCTTGTTCGCCTCATCTTTTAGCACTTCTTGGTCCTTCTTCTTCAGAACCTCATAGGCATGTTCAAAGACCTTTTTTAGGTCCAAGTTGATTTGATACCTAAAGATGACGGTATCAATTAGGAGGCCGGATGGGGAGGTGCCGAGGATAGCAGTCACATCCAATATAGTCGGCCCAATAAGGTTAAGAGGGAGTACCATAGTGTTGGTGGCCAAGCACCAAAAACTTAAAGCAACTATCAAGAGCTCTCGGTCTATGCTAATCTCAATAGTGGATAGTTTGATGGCATCAAAGATGCCAAGCTTTTTCCATGAGGCACCGAAGTGAGGTTCCATTCGGTCAACCTAGGCAGCCCAAGTTGCTGCTATTGGAAAACAAACATAACAACTTGTAGAAAGATTAAAAAACACGCTAGTTGTAAAATAGAGTTATAAAGCCAACAATTTCAACTATTGGCATTGATTTTTCTTTTGACTTCTAAGAAATGACATATCAGATGGTAAGGTAATAATTTGTCACTAAGTGGGATGGAAAGTATCACAGAAGCCTTACATGGCGGGAACAAAGCAGATATCAGTTCTTGATTCCACGAAGCCAAGCCTGAACTTATCAAGGATGAAACAAACTCCATGTCACAATCTGTCTGCGGATGAGAGAAGAGACCAAAAAGGTGAGGACGGTCTAACCACCTGTCATGCCAAATCTAAATCGAATTTCCATTTCCAACTAGCTAACGAGAACCTTTCTCCAATATTGACCAAACTCCCATAATCATTCTCCAAAACACTGAAGGGGCAGAACCAATAGAAGTTTCCCAAAATGAATTATAGGAAAGTACTTAGCTTTAAGCAATTGAGAAGTGAGTGAGTCCAGATTATGTATGAGACGTTAGCCTTGTTTTGCAAGAAGAGAGAGATTGGAATCATACAAGGAGCGAAAGCCAAGACCACCTTCGCACTTCGAACGACACATGAATTCCCAAGAGAGTTGATAGGAGCATATTTATGCGACTTAGTTAGCTTGTTTTCTTACAAT
Organism: Pyrus communis; assembly: GCF_963583255.1. Classification (NCBI taxonomy): domain Eukaryota; kingdom Viridiplantae; phylum Streptophyta; class Magnoliopsida; order Rosales; family Rosaceae; genus Pyrus; species Pyrus communis. The sequence continues at coordinate 14,482,209 of NC_084818.1, forward strand.
TACGTAGTTAGTTTTTATTTATTATAGTTATTTAAGTTATCTTTGTGTGTTTGTAGGTTCAATTGACAAAGTTGGCAAGAAAGTGCAATCTGGAGCATTTTAGAGCAGTTTTGGGCTTGGAATGGATTGCATATGCATGGAGCAAGGTGGATGGACGAATTTGAAGATCAAGAGAGGCTAGGAATGTGCTTAATATTTGGAGAAACAAATTTGGAAGCATTGAAGATAAGGAATCAGCTACAAAGAAGGAACATTATCTAAACAACCTTATCTTATCCAAATCTTATCCTAACCTAATCTTTTCCTACCTTAATTCCAGCTGTAAAGAGGACTCCTTTTTACATTAGAACACCTAATATCTGGTTCTAGAAGCCCTAAATCCATGCCGCACCTTACCTTATCCTTTGTCCTTCTAGAAACCTGTCACAATACCCCTTTTCTAGAAGCCCTAGTTTCTGCTGAATTTCCCTAGTTATTTTTCCTTTTGGACTTGTGCCTTACCCTATCCTTGTCCTCCAATGATTTGTGCCGCATTCCTGCCCTATAAATACCCCATCATTCACCACAATTCACACAACCATCTACCATCAGATTACCACACCATCCACCACACCTCAAGAGCCTAAATTCAGAAAATCCCCATTGTGCCGCAGCAAGGAAAGAATGAGGAGCCACCTGGAACCGTGCTTGCTATTCAAGACGTTGGATTGTTTGAGCGTTTCTAGGTGTATTCAATCTTTTGTTTTCAATATTTAAGTTTAATTATCTTTGTTTCGCGAGCATGAGGAGATAAACTTGTTTTAGCTAGAGGAGACTTTGAAACCATGATTATATTTGCAATATGAATTGATTACTTCTAGTTGTGATTTCATAAATTGTGAATGCAATTTACTTAACTGTTTGATTAAGAACTTATTCTTGTGTGTTGATTAAGAGGGCCCGCTTAGTTTGCATGCATGAATTTGATGCTAGAATATAAAGGAGTTTCACATAATCGTTATGAACTTATATTCATAAGTAGTGGAGGTTGCTAGTCACAATCGTGTTAAGTGAATTCCTGGCAGGAGTATCATGCTGTTCATAATTACGAATGCCTTGTCAATGCTTATGATTTTCACAAAGCTTAATGATCTTTGATTGTATCTCTATTATGTTGTTCATGTAGGGAACTATTGAAGAATAATTTGGTTGCCGATGCGTATTCCATCCAATTCAATGACTTAAGGAAAATCTGAGGGTTAATTAGTGCTATTCACGGTTAATCTGGGGTGTTGAGGTTCATGGTTTATTGGAAAAAAAACTGGAAATCAATTTGTATGCAAGTGTGTCATGTGTGGAGAAGGACCCTCTAGCTAGCTGATCACCCATCCATTCACCCCAATTTCGTGCAACTTAGTTTAAGTTTACATTATGTTTGTTTTTACTTTAATTTTGTCCAAAATCCAATCCCCCTTTACTTTGTTGTGTCAAATTAGTTAGAATATGTCCAAACTTGTGTTTTTAAGTGTTTTGAGTCAAGTTAAAAGTAATTTTCATCCAAATCATCCTTTAGTGTCTAGTTTGAGTCTATTTGATTATTTTGTGCTATTTTGAGTCTTTTTAGTTTGTTTTGAGTCATAAGAGTCTAGTTTTCTATTATTGAGTCTGGTTTAGTGATTTAGAGTTTAAATTGAGTAGATTAGCATCCCTTCTAATCCCCGGCCTAAAACGATCCCTACTTTCATATACTACAATCATAGGGTTTTAATTTGAGTGTTAGAATATTTCACAAAAAGAGCCACCGTACACGCTGAGTATTGTCACTGTCACCCTACTAAAATCAACAGAGAATATGTTGCAGATTGTCAAAAAGGTCTTAGGAAAAAGGAAACAATTCATCGAATAGACAGGGAATATCTGAGCAACAACCTTGATGAGTATTTCCTTACCTACCACACTAAGAAGTTTATCCTTCTAGCCATTTAATTTTTTCCACAAACAGTCTTTAACATTAGCAAATCATTCCGAATTATTACGCCCTAGAACAATAGGAAGTGATAGGAGCATATTCATGCGACTTAAATGGCTTGTTCTCGTGCATTTACGTTATGTTTCTTTAGTTATTTTAGTACTTTAAGCTATTTTCGTGTGTTTGTAGGTCCAAAGGGCTAAAGGAGCAAAAAGATGCATTTTGGAGACTTTTGGAGCACTTTTGGGCTAAGGATGGATAGCTTATGCTTGGAGCCAAAGTGTTGGACGAAATTGAAGACCTAATTGAAGACCAAAGTGTTGGAACCTTGTTCCCTTTAGTTTTAGGACATTTAAACCTTTCATAATCCCATTCATCAACACATGCATCCACATGCATTCACCCTTTTAACCATTAAATCCACATGCTTTCCTATTCAATTAAATCAGCCACATGCATTCATCATCATAACCTAGCTGTCATTCCACTTCATTGCACATGCATTCACTCTTTAATTCACATGCATTCATCAACATATCTAGTTGTCACTCACATGCATTTCCTTCATCATTTCCAACCCACATGTCCCTTTAATCATTCAAACATACACCCATTCACCACCAGAAATCATCCTTGCCATGAGTTCCCATCAGATTTCCATCATATTCACATGCATTCCATCCTTTAAAACATTGCACATGCACTCCCTTTAATTAATTAAGCCACATGCACTCCCATCCATTTCATCATTGCAGCCAACACATGCTTTCACATGCATTTTCAGATTGTCCCCTTGCACATGCAGCCACATATTCATTGCACATGCAATTCTAACCCACATGCATCCTTTAATCATTCAAACATGCAGCCACATTCCCTCCTAGCTGTCATGTTCCCCCCATTTCACCTATAAATAAGCATCCATTGCATTCATTCTCATTCACTCCTCCATTTCAGAAATTCATCCATTGTACATACCACAACACAAACCCTTCCATTTTCAGAATGTAGACCATCACAAACTGCCCTTGGTGCCGTGGCCTTGAGGCACCACTCCCTTACAATCCAAACACCATCCTTCCATCTTCACCACTCCCCAAACCATTCACACCATCAAACTATCCTTAGACCTTGTGCTACAACGAAGAGGAAGAGAAGAGTGCCTAAACGTTCATACAATTCAAGTTTGAGTTGTTGGAATGTTTAGGTGTTTCTTTGATTTCAATGTTTAATTTCAATACTCTTTGTTTTGTACGAATGAGGAATGGAAGAGAAGAGGACCTAAACGTTCATACAATTCAAGTTTGAGTTGTTGGAATGTTTAGGTGTTTCTTCGATTCTCTTTGTTTTGTACCATGAGGAACTAAACCCCCCTTTGGTTAGGGGGTGATTCGAATATATGTTTATGCTTGCATTTTGATTTGAATACTTCTAATTGCGTTTCATAAGTTGTGGATTCAATTCGTTTAACTGTTTGATTGATAACTTATTTATGTATGTTCATTGAGAGTGCACACTTAATTTTCATGCATGAATATGACACTAGAATATAAGTGAGTTTCACCTAATCGTTATGAACTTATATTCACAAGTAGTGGAGGTTGCTTATAAACAATCGCGTTAAATGAATTCTTGGCATAAGTTTCATGCAATCCATAGTAACGAATGCCTCGTCAACACTTATAATTTTCATAGAGCGTAATGATTCTTGCTTGTATCTCTTCTATGCATTCATGTTGAGGACTTGTGGGGAATGTTTTGAATTGTTGTATGCGCTAACCCATCCAATTCAATAACGTTAGGAAGATTTGAAGGTTAATTAGTGCATCACGGTTAACCCGGGGTGTTGAGTTTCATGGTTTATTGAAATGCAATTGGAAATCATTTTATTATGCAAGTATAACATGTATGGAGATGAACCCCTTAGCCATTCTATCATCCATTCATTCCATTCCATCAAATTCGTTTTACAATCTGTTTCGTTTATTAACTTGTTTTGTTATTTCAATTTTCGTATAAATCTAAATCCCCCTTTACTTTAATGACCAATTTAGTTAGAAATCAATTTATTTTGTGCTTTTAAGTGTTTTGATTCATTTTATTTCCCAATTTCGTCCAAATTCACCAAAGTGCTCAAAACTGCCCAGAAAGTGATTTTAAGGCAGTTTTGAGTGTTTTGGGTGATGTTTGAGTCTTTTGGTTTGTTTTAATGTTCTAAGTGTTTAGTTTTACATTCTTTGAGTTAGTTTAGTGTTTTATATTGTGTTTTTACGTTCTTGAGTCAAGTTATTACTTAATTTCGTCCAAATTTGTGTTTGTGCTCAAATCTGCCCAGAAAGTGGTTTTTAGGCAGATTTGAGTGTGTTTGTGTTGTTTTGAGTCTTTTGGTTTGTCTTAGTGTTTTAAAGTTTAGTTTTGCATTCTTTGAGTCTAGTATAGTGTTTCATATTGTTATTTTACGTTTTTGAGTCAAATCCAAGTGGTTAACAATCCCTCCTAATCCCCGGTCCAGAACGATCCCTACTTATACATATACTACAATTTGACGAAAAGAGGGTTTAATTTGTGTGCGTATAAATCTCGCATCAGGAAGGCCCAAGTGTCAATCTTGAACATCCACACGAGATACCTGTTGTGTAGCTCCCCAAACTGGTCTGCTAAACGCCATTTGCATCAGACAAGCCCTTTACACAACTTTTTCGTTGTCGATTAGAAGCCTTCTGATGAAAGTATTGAATATTTTTGTCACCATCACATAGCCATGCAACTTTAGAGCGTTGTCACCAATGAGCTTCCTCCTGAGAGAGTAGGGAATCAAGTTTTTCATGAAATACACCTCCCGAGTCCTAAGCCACAAAGCCCGGGGGTTGTTGAAAGAGCACCCCCAATTGTTCTCTAACCACATTAATTTCATCTTTGATAGAGGAAAGAGAGCTTTCATTTTAGAAGCTTAATGTGATCAGCCTTATTTTTCTCACAAACTCGGTTGGAAGGAACTCCATGAACATTTTTAGACCACCCTGTAGCAACCATCTGCTCACAATCCTCTCGTTGAAGCCAAGCTTCTCCAAACTAAAATTTCTTATGTTTCCTTTTTTTTTTTGTTCTGGAACTTGTCGCACCTCCATTAGAATGTGGACTGACGTCAAGGATGCAAAATGGGTTACCTTCGAGTGGCTGAAGGAAGATCGCCATCCTGGAGTGGCTAAACAACGACAAAGACGATATTTTGTAATTGAATTTGCCCAAGTGAAAGTGTTATCATTATAACCCAAATCTGCCAGATTACAATGATCCAAGACATCACGGAATCCCCACATCTGAGAGGATTACAAATCCTCCCCCTTCTTTTTCAGAAGCCAAGAACATTATGGAGCCAAAAATAATCAAGAAAATTACAGAGGCGGCAAGTGGACTTTTGGGTGAAAAGGACAAAATTACCCTTGAAGCACACCAAGATTCTCACGCGCATACAACGGACAATAACGACTCAATTGAGGTCAAAGGTGATCAAAATAGTATTTATTCAAAACCCTCTCATCACTCCTCATCAAATCCTCACCCACAAGGTGACTCCCAATTATTCCTTTCAAATTGGGATTAATTACCAAATTAATTGCAAGATATTATTTGACATAATATCTTGCAATAATATTCAAAACACCACCATAAGTGGCCGGTCCCTATTTCTCCGAATAGGGCTGGCCACACCCCTATATATAGCCCCATATTTCTCCAAAAACCTAAGTTCATTCTCTCCCAAAAATCCTCTAAACACTTTCTCTCTAAAATGCTAACTTTGGCATCGGAGATTCTTTGGCCATAGCACCCCCCTCATTTCATCATGGGTGCGTGAGGCTCTTAGCCATAATCTTAGGTGTTATTATTTTGCAGGTGCATTTTCGTCAAAGGAGAATAAGGTAGAAATTTGCATCCACAAATTGGTGCTTTCATTGAGAGTTTGATTCGCACACTCAAAGAAGACTCTCACATTCAAGGTTTCTCATTTCTTGTTCATTTGTAGATTTTTCGTACGTTCTCATTCCTAGAATTTTTTATAAAAATTCTTTGAATAAACGTAAAAGAAAAGTACAATGACAAGAAATTCGGAAACCACAACGAACGGTACTCTCGACGGATTTTCACGCACGAAGATCCATGATACGGCTTAAGCCACGAGACACGGCTAAGCCAAAGCTAGCCTCCAGAGCAGCAAAGCCCCCAGCGCATATTTGGAACCCCAAAGTGCCAAGTCCAAGATGCAATAGGTGATGGCAACGAGCCCAAGCCCCAGCGCGCAAGCCTCATCTGAGCTAGCCTAGTCTAAGACCTCCAAAAAGCCCATGCAGTGCGAGCTATGCTCCAGCGCTTCAGGACCCCCCATGCGCAAGGCCAACATGTTGTCCCAGCTCACAGCCACGTAGGCCAAGCTACAGAGCCTAATCAGCAGTGCCCAATTGGAGAACCAAGAAGGCAGGCCCTAGCACAGTCAACGCGAGTCAAGTTGACCCGGATCCGTGCCCGCATGCCCATAACCCAGATCCGTGACTCCTAGTGCCCATTGTAAATACAAAATTTTTGTAACTAATGAAACAAGAACATGTGTACAAAGCAGATTTGTATTGATGAATTTGTAGGGTTACAATCTCTGTTTATAATTTTCCTCTGATCCAGTCTTCAAATTTGATGTAGATGCGTAGGTTGTTAATCCAAGGGTCGCGATGACTTGATCTCGGACGAATTATTGAACGATTGCTTCAAGTTTTGAGCTTAAACAATACATGGATAGTTTTCACCTCTAGGTTTGCGTATGACCTGCGGCAAAGGTGATGTTGATATGGGATTTTGTTGATTCAAGGGTCTTGGCTACTTGATCTTGAATGGAATGTCGTTACAAGTTTTAAGCTTACAACAAAGTCTTGAAGGAATCAACACAAGTGCTTGTTGATTCTTCAAGAGAATGCTTCGGCTTTGGTTGTACATTCTTTGAATAGAGCTTTGGCAGCGTATTAGTCTTCAAAGATTTGGCAAAGGTTCTCATTTTGTAAGAATTTAGGCCTTTCAATGTAGAATGTGCTTCCTTGTTACAGCTGGAACGTGCTTCCTTGTTTTGATTTTCCTTTTACTATGTATCTTCCATATAGCATTAAGAAGCAATTGACCCTTATTTATAGGACAATTAGGTGTGTGATCTTACCACAAGACATCCTTGTTGTCATGAGTTGTAGCTGCTTGAAGCTTGTTGCAGCGCGTCACTTTTTACCACGTGGTGCTGGGCAAAAGACTGCAGCGGGGTTACACTGTGTAGTGCATTTTAGTCACAGTTTTCCCTCAGCGATGACGTTGTCGTGCAGTGCAAGAAACTGCTTGTGTAATCGCTGTGGGGTTACTTAGCATTTTTGTTTTCTTTGCTACTATATCGTGCTTTGAAGAATCGTCTTGTAGTTGCCTTCTTTGTTGTGTTGCTCAAGTTTTGTGGCTGATTTCTTTTCATCGTTGTGACTTTGTCATTGTTATCCTTCAACGCTCAGGAGGTTTGTCTCACATATCTTTTGCTTTAGTGAAGCAATTTTTTTCCTTCTTACTGCCCCACTCTTGTGCTTATGTTGCCTTGTTTGTTTTATTGCAGCCATGGTATTTTTCAAGCGCTTTAAGAGCAATACCATCAACATTCTTGCGATGGAAGGTGATTCGCTAGATAGGGGAACGACATTGAAACTTTGTGCGTCGTTGACTAGTTCTAAGGAGCTTGTTCTTCCTGCAAAAGACAACTCGATGTATATCAAGTTGTGGTTTTCTGAAGTAATTTGGGAGGGGACAGATATGGGTCGACCAAATACGAAGAAAAAGTTATATGCTTCGAGGATTCTTATCTTGAATCCTTCGCACCATGTTCGTGACAATTTGCCGGCTTCGTTTGAGCTTCTTGGTGATCGCTTCTGTAGTAGAGCTATGACTTGGAATAACATCTTGTCAACTGCTGGGAAGACGTCTTTATTTTTTTGCTCATTTTGTAATACAGTTTTGTAGCTGAATTCTTCCTTTAAAGAAATAAAGTATTCACATTCTTGAATTTGCTCTTTATTCTTCAAAGTATTTGTGTTTTTGTTGATGATGTGACTGTACTTGAAGTTTTGAAGTTTCAAGTTACCTACGTACCCTTGGTTGATGAGGGATCAAGTCATGATATAGTTCGAAGGAATGATGGATTGCTTTCGATGGTTTTGACAATTTTGATGATGATTTTGAAATTTTTTGTTTCTGTTTTGCTGTACACAATTTATGCTCTTATGGGCCAGGAGCGTTGGGTGTCACCTTTTAAGCTCGTGCGAACAAAGAGCATTGTTGCTGTGTGTAGTTTAGGCTCGTGTAGGCGCAGAGCTTTGTGCTGTGTGCAGTTTAGGCTTACACAGGTAAGGAGTATTGCTTGTTTGGTTTAAGGGTAGCAACGTTTCAAGAATCTGCCATTGATGGGGTCGATCTTTAAGCCGTCTTCCGCCATGATTAAGTAGGCATCGTTGGTGTAGACCTCTTGTATTACATAAGGTGCGTCTCACTTTGGTGTGAACGTGCTTTTTATCTTGTCAGTTGTGATGATAGGCCTTCGTAATGCCAAGACAATATCTCCAGTTTGGAAAGACCTTGGGCGGACCTTCTTGCTGAGTGCCTTGGATAGCCATTCTTGGTAGCATTCCAAGAGTTGCTGAGCTTCGAGCCTCCTTTCGTCGAGTGCTTCCAACTCTTGAAGTCGTAGCTTTGCATTTTCCTCTTCAGTTAAGCCTTCTTGTATAGCCATCCTTACTTAGGGGATTTGACTTTCAAGTGCCAGAACAACTTCCATGCCATATACGAGAGAATAAGTGTAGCTTGGGTAGGAGTTCTATGTGTCGTCCTATATGCCCAAAATGGTTCGCTTATTCTTTCATGCCGATCTCTCTTTGTTCGGCCGATTACCTTCTTTAGGAGGTTGCACAACGTTTTGTTGAATGCTTCCACGAGACCGTTGGCTGGAGCATGATACATAGAAGGCTTGTGTTGCTTGAACTTGTATTTCTCGCAAAGCTCATCCTTGAGTCAGTTGGAGAACTGTTTTCCGTTGTCGATGATGATGTAGTGAGGCATACCATATCGATGGATGATATGCTCTTTGATGAAATGGGCAACAGTTTTCTTCTTGACTTCCTTTAGGGGTACAACTTCAGCCTACTTGGAAAAGTAATCCATTGTGGCTAGGATGTAGGCTTCTCCTACATATAACTTTGGTGTGATTGGTCCTACGACGTCCAATCCTCATGCATTAAACGGCCATGAAGCAATAGTAGGGTGTAATGGTTTAGGCGATTGATGTATGAAGTTGGTGTGGAATTGGCAGGCTTGGCACCTGTAGACATGTAAATTTCGTTGCATGCAAATGATGCATCACAAAGCTCCACGTGGCATATGACTCATCATAAATAGGCAAGTCATCAATGACATGTGGTACAAATCAAGTAAATGAAGAATAAAACTTCCCCAAAACTTGGCAAAAAGGGGAAGAAATCCTTTAAAATCGGCAAGGGGTCCAAATTGCTCCCAAAACTGATGTGGTAGAAATTAACACACAAATTAAACCCTTTTTAGACAATTGTAGTATGAGTAAGTAAGGATCGTTCTAAGCCGGGGATTAGAAGGGATGCTAATCAACATAAACTAGACTTAAAAACTGTAAACTAGACGAAACTAATGCAAATAGGAACTAAAAGGGGTTTTTGGACGAATTTTGCACTGAAACAACTAAATTGCAGAAACAAAGTGAATTTGAACGAAAATTAGGTGAAAGGCTAGCTAGAGGATTCTTCTCCACACATAAAATATATGCATACAAATCGATTTCCAATTATTATTCCTATAAACCATGATTGACAATGCCCCAAATTAATCATCAACAACACTAATTAACTCTCAGATTTTCCTAATTTCATTGAATTGGACTTAGCAACGCAATCAAATTATTCTTATCAAGTTCCTTATATGAACAGCATGATAGATACATATCGAAGATCATTAAATTATGTGAAAATCATAAGCATTGACAAGGCATTCGTAACTATGAACTGCATGATACTCCTGCTAGGAATTTACTTAACACAATCATGATTAGTGACCTTTAGTACTTGTAAATATAAGTTCATAATGATTAGATGAAATTCCCTTATATTCTAGCATCAAATCCCTGCATGCAAACTAAGTGTGCACCCTTAATCAACACACAAGAACAAGTTCTTAATAAAACAGATAAGTAAATCGCATTCATGTTTTATGAAACAATAACTGGATATAATCAATTCATATAAAACATATGTTCATGGCTTTGAATTCACCTTCAGCTAAAAAGAAATTTAGTTACACATGTTCGTCATAGTTGAAAAGCAATCTAAAATAAACATTGAAACTAAAATAAGGATAAAAAGAACTCTGGAATTCCCTAACACTCCAATGGCAGATTCGACACAATCCTTAGGTGCAGGTGCACGACACTCCTCCTCCTCTCCTTCCTTGCAAGCACAAATCACTCTTTTAATCTCAGAAACTTACGGCACTCTCTGTATTTTTCTCCTCTCCCCCCTTGAAAGTTGCGGCAATAGATAGTATTTATAAGCATGGGGCACGGCCCAATTTGTGGAGGAAAAGGATTAGGTTGTTTGCATTGTTTTAGGACTCCTTAAATTAGATAGGAAGTGGTTTAATGTGATAAGGAATCCCTCTTGCAGCTGGAGATAAGGTAAAGTAGGAATAGGATAAGATAAGATAAGGTTTGTTAAGGATAAGGTTGAATAAGATAAGATTGGATAAGGTTTCCCTTTAATTTCTGATTCCTTGTCTTCCAAGCCTCAATCCTAATTCTTCTAGATTGTAGCACATTCCTAGCCTCATTTGACCACCAAAAACGTCCATCCGAAGTGCTCCCCACGCATGCTATCCAATCTAAGTCCAAAATTGCTCCAAATTGCTCCATTTTGCCCTTTTTTTGTCACCTTTGCCAATTGGATCTACAATAATACGAAAATAACTTAAATTACCAAAATAAATGGAAATTAACTAAGTAAATGCAAAGAAATAAGATAACAAAATCGCATAAATATGCTCCTATAAAAATCAGGAAAGAAAGCTAAAGTTTCTTCACAAAACAAGCAAGAATTGAAGATTGCTCACAAAATAGGCAAGAAAGCCCTATAAGTCGACCAAGGTAAGGGAAAGTGGTTGAAATTAAGACCAAAACATGCCTAAATTTTCCCATGGACGAATAAAGACACAAATCAAAGCCAAATCCATCTAAAGGCAAGTTTTGAGAAGTCTATAAATGCAAGGTCCTCAGACAAGCATAAAAGTCGACAATTTCTACATTCAAAGGTCGACAATTTTCTACATTGAAGGGCCAAAATTCTCACAAAAGGAGAACCTCTGCCAAATCTTTGAAGACTAATATGTTGCTAAAGCTCTCTTCGAAGAATATATAACCAAAGCCGAAGCTTTATTTCAACCAAAGTCGAAGCATTCCCTTGAAGAATCAACAAACACTTATGCTAATTCCTTCAAGACTTTGTTGCAAGCTTAAAACTTGTACCGACATTCGATTCAAGATCAAGTCGCTAAGACCCTTGAATCAACAAAATCCCACATCAACATCACCTTTGCCGCAGGTCATACACAAACCTAAAGGTGAAGACCATCCACACATTACTTCAAGCTCAAAACTTGAAGCAATCATTCAATCATTCATCCAAGATCAAGTGATCGTGACCCTTGGATCAACAATCTACACCATCTACATCAAATTTGAAGACTGAAGTAGAGGAAAGTTGAAAACAGAGATTGTAACCCTACAAATTCATCAATACAAATCTACTTTGTACACGTGTTCTCATTTCCTTTGTTACAGAATTTTTGTGTTTACAACACCTTTTGGTGTACTCCAGGTAATCCTTCACCATGCTTGGCCAATAGTAACCCATTCTTTTGAGTTGGAAATGTAGCTTTGGTCCAGACTGATGCGCCCCGCATACACCTGAGTGTGCTTCTTCCATGTCTTGATTGGCTTCTTCCTCACCTAAGCATTTCAGAAATACTCATTCAAAAGAGCGTCGGTAGAGTGTTCCTTTGTCGTAGAGGAAACGAGGTGCCCATCGACATATTTCAGAGTGGTGTCTAGGATCGTTTGAAAGCTTTCCATGCTCTAAGTAGTCGATCAATGGTTGTCTTTACTCTTCAGTGTTGATTGGAAGTACTGAGATGATGTTTGTATAATCCAGTAGCATTTCAGTGACGAGCGGGATCACCTATCTTTGGCAAACTGGCACGTCTGTAGCTTCGTCTTGTCCTAGCACCATACTTGAGGCTAAGCTGGCAAGAGCGTCCACCATTTGATTTTCTTTTCATGGCACGTGTTCTAGCATCACGGCCTCAAACTTTTGTAACTGTTGAGTTGCTAGCTGAAACTATGGGATGAGATCATCTTTCCTCACTTCATATTTAGTCAAGAGTTGATTGATTATGCGCTTGGAGTCGCCATACACTTCTAGCGTTGTGATTTCCTTGTCGATTGCCATTTGGAGTCCAATGATTAGCGTTTGGTACTCAGTGACATTGTTGGAGCATAGCTTGATTAATCGAAAGGAATAATATAGTACTTATCTTTGTGGTGACATGAGTACTACTCATTCCCCCCTCCGTCCGTTCGTGTTGATCCGTCGAAGAACATTGTCCATGTCGGGAAGATGTCGATGTAGAACACCTGCTTGTCAAGCAAGTCGTCTGAGATTTTCCAATCGACTGAGATTGGATGATCGGCAAGGAAGTCTGTTAGTGCTTGTCCCTTCACGGCTTTAGCTGAGACGGGTTTAGACATAACATACTTGACTGGGTTGGCTTTAGTAACCAAATGGATGGTGTAAGCATGCATGTAGTGTCTTAGCTTTTGGACGACAAAGACTAGGGCAAGGCATATCTTCTCAATTGGTGAGTAGTTAAGCTCAGCACCAATGAGAGTTCTACTTAGGTAATAGAGTGCTCTTTCCTTTTGGTCTTCATTTTCTTGTGCGAAGAGTGCTCCAATGGAACCTTCTTGTGCGGCAATGTATAGGATGAGCGGCTTTCCAGGCACATAAGCTCCTAAAACAAGTGGGCTTACCAAGTACCTTTTTAGGTTATCAAAGGCATTGCGACATGTGTCATCCTATATGAACGGAGCGTCATTCTTCATGAGTCAACTGAAGAGTTGATTGCGCTCAGCGAGGGTGAAGATAAAGCGTCTGATGAAGGTTAGCTGCCCTTGTAGACTTTTTAGCTCGTGTAAGTTCCTTGGTTCGAGCATGCTTACGATGGTCTTGATCTTCGATTGGTCTACTTCAGTGCCACGGTGCTTGACAATGAAGCTGAGGAACTTCCCAAAAATGACACCAAATGCACACTTCAGTAGGTTCATTTTGAGGTTATAGTGCCGTAGTTTGTCGAACACCATTTGTAAATCCTTCAAGTGATTGGATCTCTTCTTGGTCTTGACAACTATGTCATTTATGTAACAATCTACATTTTTGTGTAGCATGTCATTGAAGATCTTCTACATTGCACGTTGATATATAGCCCCATCGTTCTTCAAGCCCAATGGCATTACCTTGTAGCGATAGATACCTTTTGGAGTGCGGAAGGTTATTAGTTCCTCGTCTTCGGGAGCCATACGGATTTGATTGTACCCTGAAGAGTCGTCCATGAATGATAGTACCTCGTGGCCAATGGTTGCATCCACCATGATTTCGATGATTGGCAAAGGAAAGTCATCATTCGGGCAAGCATCGTTAAGGTTGCGGAAATCTACGCAAACACGTATTTGTCCAATTTTCTTAAGGACAATGACAACGTTGGAAATCCATTTGGGGTATTGCACCTCTCGAATGAAGCCTACTTTGATTATCTTCTCAATCTCAGCCTTAATTTGTGGGATGATCTCGGATTGATAGCGCCTTTGAGTTTGCTTTATTGGTCGCGTTCTAGGCTTGATTGCAAGAAGATTCACAACGATGGTAAGGTTATGGCCAGGCATTTCTTTGTAGGTCCAAGCAAAGACGTCTTTGTACTCCATTAGCAGTTGGTAGTATTCCTCGATCTTGTCCGCACTTAGTAGTGCACTTACGAAGATAAGCTTCGGTTCCTCGCTTGGCTTAAGTTGAGTTCCTTAAGATCATTGACCTTGGCTTGCCTCCATCCTTGAGCTGTGGTGGTGCAGCAATGATGTCTTCCTCAGGGATTTCATCTTCTTTGTCTTCTTGGATTATGATGTGGAAGACATCTTGGATCACCTCTTCAGTGTCATCCTCTTGGGCTTGTTAGCATGAAGATTGGCCAGTGTGGATGATGGTATGCCTCTTTACCTTCAGTTGTCCTTTTGTGTCAACTTCCAAGGTTGTTTGGCACTTCATCTATGAAAGAATCGAGCTTCCAATGTCATCCTTTACTGTTAGACCGTCAAGCTTTTCTTTTGTTAGATCGATAAGCTTTGGTTCCTCGCTTGGGCTTAAGTTGAGCTCATTGAGATCATTGACTGTGGCTTACCTCCCATCCTTGAGCTGTGGTGGTGCAACAGTGATGTCTTCCTCAGGGATTTCGTCTTCTTTGTCTTTTTAGATTGGGATGTGGAAGACATCTTGGATCTCCTCTTCAGTGTCATCCTCTTGGGCTTGTTGGCATGAAGATTGGCAGTGTGGATGATGATATGCCTCTTTACCTTCAGTTGTCCTTTGTGTCAACTTCCAAGGTTGTTTGGCACTTCATCTATGAAAGAATCGAGCTTCCAACGTCATCCTTTACTGTTAGACAGTCAAGTCTTTCCAAGGATGACTGTCATGGAGGAGAGCTAGCCGTGTTGCTTTGTTGCTTAGGTTTTGACAACCTTTCAAAAACAGAGCTTTGGGGTGTCGATGTGCTGAGCTGTTTGAAGATGGAAGTTTGGTCTTGACTACCAATGTGATCAAGTGCCGAAATTCTGGGTTTTGAATGATTCAGCCTATCAAAGATTGACGTTCAAGGGGCTGGTTTAGGCTCATTTTGATCTTGTTCAACACTAACGTTGATGTGTTGAGCGCTAACGTTTTCTGTTTTGCTTGAAATCTTCACGGGTGTATTTGGTGTGAAGCCAAGTCTAGCTTTGTTGCTGTCAACTCCCTAAACATACTCCTTTAACTTCTTTTGAGTCTTGGTGAAGTCACATTCTTTGTTGTTGATGGTGTTTGAAACCTTCTTTCCAAGATTTAAAAGGGTGGCAAAATCATACCCAACCTTTGACATAAGTTTGTAGGTGTTTGGGTCAAAACCTTGGTTGGAAAAGTGCTTGGTTCCGCCCCCTTTGGAAGGGGTTTTACGAAACTTTGCAGTGGTTTTGAAACTTTAGCGTCGTCTAGCTGTGTCAGAGGTAAAACTGTGTTTATCTTGAGCAGCTTTACATCGTCCTTGTGTAGTTTTGTGTCACTTTGCTTGTTCCAGTTTTGAAAGGAGATTGCCCATTCTTTCTTCATGATACTGGGATATCTCGAAAAACGGGTGTGTTTGGTTTTTTTGAGGGTGTCACACTTCCTTTGGTTGTTGTGGGTTTGGCAGGCTCGTCATCGTCTTTGTTTGAAGATGGATGGCTTCCCATTCTTGCTTCTTGGGCACGATTTGCCACTCTTGTTTCTTAGGTGTAGCTTTGCTTGTGGATTTGATCTCCTTTGGAAGAGCTTCGGGTACCATGTCTTCATCCATGTAGAACTTAGCATATACGAAGTGTGATTCAGCTTAGGTGAATAGCTTGGTGTCGCCTTGTATCAGCTTTACTCCTTCTCGGTAGAACTTCAAGCATTGATGAAGGGTGGATGTCACCACTTCATTCTCGTGGATCCAATGTCTTCCTAAGAATAAGCTGTAAGAAGTTTTTGCATTAATTACATGGAATAGCATGCTTGTTTGAGTTCGCTAATGGTCATCTCTACTCGGATCATGCTCATCGCTCTTTATCCTCCTTAGTTAAAACCTTGGATTAGGGGGCAGCTTTAGGATAGTTCATCCACCTTGATGCCGATTGCAGTCATTGTTGACTTTGGCATGATGTTTATGGCCGATCCACCATCCACAAGCATACGGTTAACTTTATGCTTCCTTACGTACCCAGAGACAAAGAGAGGACGGTTGTGAGGCTTTGATCCCAGCGGCTAGTGTTCGTCAGTGAGTTAATTGTGTCATGGACGGCACAACATGTGGCATACTCATGTGGTCGAAGTTTCAAGCCTTCGTCCTTGCTTCCTTGCACTTTTGGTTGTCGGGACTTGCCAAGACCGCTATTAGTGCTTTTCGCATCTCCTTGGGCAATAGTAGTGCTTGTTCGATGCTAAAGTATGTTGGCAGGCCTTCTTTGGGCATGAGGGTCTTCTCTTTCTCGATGGTGATAACTTTGCCTTTTGAGCGCTCTTCTATCTCTACTTCAACCATGCGGCAGACAACAATAGTGCACTATTGGAATAAGTCATTCTGGAAGTACTCGTGCAAGGAAATGGGAATGCGTAGCTCTTACTCCATAGGTTCCCCAGCGTATGTTGGCTTAGCAGCTCTTATGTTTTTTTTGGGTTTCCTACTGTTGCGATGATGATGCTTTCTCCCTTGTTCCACCTTTGGCTTTGTGGCTTGTGGTCTTAGCTTCCTTGTCCTTTTGTAGGTCACTAATGTCTATCCTTCTTCATCATCGATAGGCGTATTTTGGTTGCTTGCCTCCAGTGATGGTTGTATGGAAGGTGTCGTGTAGCTTAAGCATGGTTGGGAGTGGTCATGTGTCACTTGGTGAGGCACAGGATCAAAGAATCCAAACACAATCATGGTAGTGTGTGTTACGGCCGTGTCTTCCAGGTCGAGTTCAATTTGCCCTTGTTATGCTAGCTTCATGATGAACTCCTTAAGGATGACTCATAATATTATGATACTTGTAGTACCTAAGATCGTTAATGCGATTCATCTCTTCAGGGCGCTTGCATTCAGGTAACTGAATTACCTTCTTTTCCAGCAAGTCGTCTAGCATTGCAACCACGTCAGAGTCAGGAAAAGGGTACGTCTTCTGCTCCAGTTCCCTAAAGATGTTTTTGTACCTATCTTGGGTTTCATTTCCTTTGTTTTGCTTTTGGATGAGATCTTGACAGGCAAGGCGAAGGTCTTGATTGGGGTAGTATGGACGGCAAAAGCTTCCCTGGCAGGCTTTTTTCCTAGTCTTGTCTACTTTTGGAGCGAACACCTTATCCTTTTTAAGTCAGCGATTGGCTCTTTCTTCCCATGTTTGGCAATATTCATCTCCATGTTATGGGATTGAGTTGCCAATTCTTCAAAAGTTCTTGGTTTTATGCCTTGGATGATGTAATGTAGCCCCCAGTGCATGCCTTGAACACACATCTCAATGGCGAAGGTTTCAAAAAGTCGATCTTTGCAATCTAGACTTAATGAATGCCATCTATTGATGTAGTCGACGACATGTTCATCCTTCCACTGCTTCGTACTTCTCAACTTTATCATGCTTACGGTGTGGTGGGTGTTGTAAAAGCGGTTGAGGAATTCCTTTTCAAGCTAATCTCAGCTGTTGATAAACTCGGGCTCGAGGTCGGTGTACCAGTCAAAGGCATTAGCTTTTAGCAAGCGCATGAACTGCTTGACGAGGTAGTCTCCCTCCGTCCTAGCATTATTACAGGTTTCAATGAAATGGGTAATATGTTGTTTAGGATTGATCTTTCCATCGAATTGCATGAATTTGGGTGGCTGATAACCCATCAGCATCCTCAAGGCATCAATCCTTTTAGAGTATAGCTTTGTGTACAACATGGAATCATGTGAGCTTCCTTCATATTGCGCCTTGATCATGCTTATGATCATTTCTTGCAGTTGTTGGATAGAGAGATATCCCATGAGTGTCGCAGCTTGGTCCACCTCTAGCTTCTCCTCATCCTTGTTCATCAGAGGCCCCTCCTTTTTGTCAGTTTCCTTCTTTGGTGAATCAACCTTCGAGTCAGCTTTCTCGTAGTATTACGCGCTTCCAGACGGTTGACAAGTGTATTAATCTGCAAGTTTCTTTCCTCCACGGTCCTTGTCAGCCTTGCGATTGCTTTATTCATTTATGCTAGCTGCTCTTCGATTGAAGTCACATCAGTAGTCATGACTTGCATGGCTATGGGATATGAGCTGCTACTTAAGTCGATATCGGAAGTCAACAACTCAGAGTACCTTCTTGGGTTTTCTTCCCTTGGTGCCCTCAGCGAGGCCAGGGTGATCACGGGCTCATGCCTCAAGTGCTCTTGCCCATTGTGGAGAGTTGATGTAAGGGTGGAAGGCATGGTAGAAAGAGTTCTTGCTTTGCTTCAGGTTGTGACGCCCAAAGTGCCACCACTTGCGGCAATGATGTTCTTGTTCTTCGCATTGGTTGCAGGAACAACTTGATCATTTCTTAATGCCATGTGTGTTTCTTGTGGATTTGAAGACAGAGATGAGAGGCAGAGAGGTCCCACTAGGCATGCCAAATTTGTAAACACGAAAATTTTGTAACAAATGAAATGAGAACACGTGTACAAAGTAGATTTTTATTGATGAATTTGTAGGGTTACAATCTCTGTTTACAATTTTCCTATGATTCAGTCTTTAAATTTGATGTAGATGTGTAGGTTTTTGATACAAGGGTCGTGATGACTTGATCTCGGACGAACGATTGAACAATTGCTTCAAGTTTTGAGCTTGAAACAATGCGTGGATAGTCTTCACCTCTAGGTTTGCGTATGACTTGCGGCAAAGATGATGTTGTTGTGGGATTTTGTTGATTCAAGGGTCTTGGCGAATTGATCTTGAATCGAACGTCGTTACAAGTTATAAGCTTGCAACAAAGTCTTGAAGGAATCGGCATAAGTGCTTGTTGATTCTTCAAGAGAATGCTACGGCTTTGGTCGAAAGAAAACTTTGGCTTTAGTTGTACTTTCTTCGAAGAGAGCTTCGGCAACGTATTAGTCTTCAAAGATTTGGCAGAGGTTTTCCTTTTGTGAGAATTTCGACCCTTCAATGTAGAAATTGTCGACCTTACGCTTGCCTTGGGACCTTGTATTTATAGACTTCCAAAGCCATGCCTTTAGGTGGATTTGGCTTTGATTTTTGTCATATTTCAGCCACTTTCCTTTGCTTGGCCAAATTATAGGGCTTTCGTGCCAATTTTGTGAGTAATCTTCAATTTTTGCTTGTTTTATGAAGATGTTTTAGCTTTCTTTCTGGTTTTGATAGCAATTTGGTCCCATTACCGATTTTGGAGATTTCTTCCCATTTGTTGCATTTTAGGAATGCTTTTGAGCTTCCTTTTATTTGTGCCACATGTCATTGATGACTTGTCCATTTGTGATGAGTCATATTCCACGTGAAGCTTTGTCATGCATCATTTACATTCAACGAAAACCTATTTTTGTCTATTTCGAACCATTTTTCGATATTCCGGACCCGTTTTTTTATGTTTCAAACCCTTTTTTTGGTGTTTTTATGCAGATTTGGCTCATTGAAGCTCAAAATCTCACGCTCGAAGTCCATTACACTTTCACTACTCAAGAAGACGCATATTGTCCAAGCTCTTCCAACCCAAATGGCAGACTACACTTGTCTCGACAAGTCATAGAGTTGACAAGCACCCTTGCACAGCAGACGACCTTGGTGAATGAGCTCTTGCAGCGCACTGAGATGCCATGCCCCAAACGAGGAATCTCGAAGTAGGACAAGGGCAAACGACGAACCTCTCCAGCATCATCCTAATAAGCAGCCACTCGACCAATCACAAATCGAGTGTTCTGGCAATGTACACTCCCGACTAGGCCCCCGAGATAGCGTATACTCTCGTCTTAGCACGAAGAAGCGTGCATTCTCGGTTAGGCCCACGAACGAGCATACACTCAAGGTTAGGGCCACACTCCGATAATCAACATGAGCAACCTTCGAGGCGAAGTGTTCATTTGCGGCTAGGCTCGCAATGAGCATCCTCCACTGCACATCGGAGTAGGCAGCACAACGGACGAAGAGAAGTAGTCACTCAATCTACCTCAAGTTCAACCGGCAGTCTGTGAGAAATTCGCTCGCCTGCTAGGAATGTACTACATGCACCCCAACCGCGGCATAGACGAGCCAAACACATAGAAGAGTAGCCTAAGCCAGTAGGTCACGATCAAAGGTAGCCGAAAGCTTCGCTACCCCCAACAAAGGCAAATTCAAAAAGAAGTAGAGAAGTTCCTAACCGAACGATTGCGCGATTTTCAACGCAACAAGGTCATTGACGAGGCACTGACCAATATAAGCAAGTCACCCTTCACAAACAAGATTGAGCATGCAAAGCCTCCATATAAATTCAACGTGCCACATTTCACATCCTTAAAAGGAGATGGAGACCCGAAGAGGCACCTAAAGCACTACCATAGTGCAATGATCCTTTATCGGAATAACGACGCTCTCATGTACAAAATATTCCCCACCACTTTACAAAGTGGGGTGCAAGATTGGTTCTACACCCTGCTGCCACAATCCATCTGGAGTTTTGATGAGCTTTCTTTAGTTTTCACCAATGATTATTCATCATATTGCTCGATCAAGAAGATGTCCGACCATTTGTTCAACATGAAGAAGAAAGCAAAAGAGTCGTTTCGCGACTATGTAAAAAGGTTCAAAGCAGAAAAGGCAAAGATAGTCGGATGCAACAACTCGATAGCTAGTGCAACCTTCCAAAAAAGGACTCCCAGCAGACCACCCGCTGTTCGGAGAATTGATCATGAAAGAAGATCTAACCCTGGCAAACTCTTTCACTCTGGCAGAGAAGCATGCACTTTGGGATGAAGCTCATCGATGCACATTCAAGGCAAATTTAAGCGATCTTGAATATGAAGTCCCCCACTAATCTGAAGGAGATTCGAAGTCTAACCAGACGAGCAGCAGCCTTCAACCACTTTCTCTCGCGGTCCATCGATTGATGTAAGCCTTTTCTTAAAGCTATCAAGAGGGCACAACAAGACAAATGGGATGATGAGTGTGAAAGAGCTTTCCAAAACCTGAAGAAATGTTTTCATCACCTCCCTTACTATCCAAGTCGGAAGCAACAAAGGACTTATACATCTACTTGGCAGCCTTGGAAGTAACAGTGAGCTCTGCCCTCATAGTAGAATAGTTGAGAGCCCAACTGCCAGTATTCTACACTTCTAAAGCTTTTCTTGATAAGGAAACTAGATATCTGAAGATCGAGAAATTAATTTTCGTGCTAGTTGTTGCAGCTTGGAAGCTCAGACCATATTTTCAAGCTCATATAGTCATCGTCATGACTCAGTATCCTCTACGATCAATCCTACATGGTCCAGACGCTTCTCAACGAGTAATGAAATGGGCATTGGAACTTGGCTAATACGGCTTGGTTTTTCGACCCCGTATGGCAATAAAGGCCCAAACCTTGGCGGACTTCATAGCAGAATTCATGCCTAGCTTAAGCGACGCAACAGACCAGCCCAACAACGCCTCGAAGGCAACCGAGCATGCTCTAGTCGCACCTGTTCCACCCGATGGAGATTTCTGGAATTTGTATGTCAATGGCGCATCCAACTACAAGGGTTCAGGAGCAGGCATGGTCCTTGTCACCCCAGACGGTTCGATGCTCGAGCAGACAATCACTCTAGGCTTTAAAGCATCTAATAACAAAGCAGAGTACGAAACCCTACTAGCAGGCTTTCGAATGGCAAAAGACTTGGCAGTAAAAAAGCTTGTGATCCATTATGATTCCCAGCTAATCACTAGCCAGACTACAGGGAAGTACACAGCAAAACATCTGAAGATGGCGCAATACCTAGAGAAGGCACGAAAGCAACTTAAGGCATTTTAAACTTACATCCTCACTTAAATTTCGCAGGCAAACAACGCCCAAGCGGATGTGCTAGCTGACCTAGGCTTCGCCCTCGACAACCAACTCAAACGCTCTATTCCAGTGAAGTATCTAGATAAGCCAAGCATAGAGGCAGAGCTAGCAGTCGAGGTGTCACAAGTTAGTACAACTCCAAACTGGCAAGATTCCATTATAGACTACTTGGTCAATGGCACACTTCTCACGGAAAGGTTGGAGTCTAGAAAACTCCAAACGAAAGCAACACGCTACACCGAACCATATCTCCACTGCTTAGCACCTCCCGATGACCTAAAAGTTCTAAGTTCAATCCATGAAAGTGTCTATGGAAATCACGCCGAAGGCATATCTTTAGCAGAGAAGGCTCTTAACGCAGGCTATTACTGGCCTACTATGCATTAAAACGCTAAGAAAATAATACAAAAATGCAACATCTACCAACGCTATAAGCCGGTACCAGCACTACCTGTCAACAAATTACACCCGCAGACGAGTCATTAGTCGTTCATGTAGTGGGCAATTAACTTAGTAGGGCCAATGCCACCCGCTACTGGGGGCAGAGGCATGATGATCATGGCGACCGACTACTTCACCAAGTAGGTGGAAGTAGAGCCCATGACAACCACAACACAAATGGACATATAGCACTTCATATAGAGGAACATCATTTGCCGATTTGGCATCCCTCAATCCATAGTCACGAACAACAGCCCGCAATTCGTAGGCAAAGATTTGGCAAAGTTCTTCCAGAAATATGGCATTAAGCAACATATGTCCATGCCGAAGTATCCCCAAGGCAACCAGCAAGCGGAAGCATCCAACAAGACGATTCTCGACCCTCAAGAAATCCCTCTCCGACAATAAGGGAAAATGGCCAGAATAACTTCCTGGATATATATGGGCGTATCGCACGACCAAACGACGAGAAACTGGTGAAACTCATTTCTCTTTGGCATTTGGTTCAGAAGCAATCATTCCTCCCAATGTCATCATGCCAAGTATCAGCACTCTATTGCCAAGCATCGAGCAAAATAGAAAAGAGATGGCCACAAACTTAGATCTAGCAGAGGAGAAACGCGAGAAAGTCATCACCCACATTGCAGCCTACCAGCAGTAGCTCATTTCTAGCTATAACAAAAGGGCCACGATTCTGCAGTTCTAGCCTGGAGATCTAGACCTAAGAAAATCCTTCATTACTGCTCGCAGAGAAGGCTCCAAAAAGATGGATCTTATCTGGAAAGGTCCATACAAGATTAGCAGAGTAGGTGGCAAAGGTAACTACACCGTCGCCACCTTGAACGACAAAGAGATCAAAAAGCAGTGGAATGCCTACAATATGAGGAAGTACCATGCGTGACCTTCTGCTACATCAAGGCCTGAAGACTCAAGCAGCTCGACGAGCACCACCTTGCAAAGCCGAGGATTATCCAGTTGTTATGCAGTTCCTACCAAACAACTAAGTTTTCGTTCGTTTCACTCGTTTTTCAATAAGGAATTCAGAAGTAATCTACAACTTGGCTTGGCTACATGCTTACAACGACTGATCACTTCTGCACTTCAAAAGAAGATCGCGCCCTTCTTAGGGACTTATCGCAGAAATTGCATCTCCTTGGGGACCAACCATGCTCTCCAGTGCGAGAGGGTAAACCAATTCCCCAACACCCACATGGGTTTGCTCTCTAATACGGGAGGATAAACTTTAGACTCCCCAGATGTGGTTGAGTCGGGCTGCCCTGGTATAACTAGGTGCACGATGGCTTATGTCAGAATTCCTACAAGTAGCCACAATGGTCTTTTTCAAGGCTTAGCTAACTGAAGGATTTTGGGTCTCTTAGCCTAATCCGTGGGAATCGGGCCTCAGAGACAGAGGAGGCACATTACGTAGTACGCTCTATGGATGACTGCCCTGGAACCCTATAGCTGCTACCAAGTGCACTAAGGTAGCCTAAGGTTTCCAAAAAACTGCCTATGGCTTGCCCTTCGAACAGTAAGCCATGCTAAACTTATACAAGCACACGTTTTTGTGAAAGGTTAAATAGCGCACATATACGAAGCTTTATCCATTGCCGACATGCTACGCAGTCGATAAGCTTGAGTTCTGCCAAAGCGCGGAATGATCTTTTAAGATCTAAACTAATTCCTAAAGTGTTGTGATACTTGCTACGCAACCCACGAAATTGGTTACATAAAAGCAAGGAGTTCTTTCAGACCTTTGCTTACGAAATTCCATACAACCTCATATTTATGATACGAAAGGTTAGCAAATTTCATACCCCAAAAATCTTTAGTATGTTGTGATGCAGGCCACACAACTCAAAAGATTAAAGAAAGCCAAGGTTAACAGCCAAATGGTCACGCAAACTCGTCTAGTTCTATAAGTAAGGCGTCCGGCTGCCGACCCTATGGCTAACAACTTTACAAAAGTTCTACACCAACACTTATGGCTGCATAGGCTACGCGAGCCTGTTTGCTTATAGAAAAGCAGCACGCCTGCCGCTGGTCTAAAGGTCAAAGGTTGGGCATAAACAAAAAAAGCGAAGATGAAAAAAAGCGAATGAAGCAAGTTTATTAAATTTTCTAGCAAAATTTATAAACAAATAGCAAAGGCCGAAGGATTTCAAGCAAAGCAAAAAGTAACAAGGAAAACAAAGAAAATCCTAAAGGCTACCTAGAAGACTACTCTTCAGCAGCTTGGACATCCCACGACTACTCGGTCGCCACACCTTCAGTAGCCACAATGCTTTCAGCAACAACATCATCCAGCACTTCACCCCCAGCTACCCCAACCTGGGAACCAACTTCTCCGACTACTTCCCTAATGGAAGCCTAAAAAATAAAGGTAAGCAAGTATTTCGGAGAAATAGAGAAGGTCTCGAAGTCTTTCCCAGCAAAATCAAGGTCAAATGGCCTACCAAAGAGATGATCTACATAACCCAGCTTGTAGAATTCGGCCTAAATCTAAACAAGCGAAGCCTCAAGCCCAGCCTTTTCACCCTTTAGCCGCTCGTTATCCTCGAGCATACCAACATGGACGCGTTGCAGCTCATCCACTTCTTTCTTCATACTTTCGTTGATCTTCAGTGCACCTTGGAGTCTAACACTTGGGGTTCAAGCCTATCGATGATCTTCTTGAAGTGGATCAATTGATTATAAGTACCAATCAATTCTTCATCCTTTGCATAAGCAACGAAACGAAGCTTAGAAACGACAAACTCAAGATCTTGAATCTGAGGTATTTAACATCCAATCTCCTTCTCTACACTTTCATACTTAACTTGGATCACGTCAAGCCTAGGCTTCAATTCAACGATCTCTTGGCATGTAGTATCAAGCTGCGAAGAAATGGGGGTAGATATATTAAACCCTTTCAAACCAACGAGCTCAGACTCCAACCTCTTGATCTTCTCAGCAGAAGAATAAGCTTCAGCTGCCACAGTCTTTGCCACCTCCTTGGTAGCCTTGGTATCCTCTTGGTCAATGAGCATAGACTTGGCTGCCAGAATCGTTGTTTTCTACATCATAGCAAGCAGAACAGTCCTTCTATATTCGGTCGTATGCTTCGCAAAAGAACTTAGGCAAACAACCCTTTTAATGCCATCAACAAGCTTGGCATACGCGTCCATGTCTTCAAGCAGATCTGGTTTCAAGAGTGCACAAATCTCAACAGCCTCCCTGGAAACAGGCTTGGTGGGTTTCTCACAACTGCCCACGCGAGCAATCTCCTCTTTCTCAATAGGCAAATCAGTCCAGCAGCAAGGGAAGTGGGTCTTGACACCACTTTAGCAGCAAAGTCCACCTTATCGCTCTTTATAATAGCAAGCCTCTCGAAGTGTGAACCAGACTTAGCTTCTAATGAACGTCTTGGTACAGATTTCGGCATTAGGGGCATGACAGAACCTCTACGCTGAGCAATCCTATCAGCAATCATACTAGCCATTTTCAACATGGTAGGCACCACATGCTCAAATCTAGCAGCCTAATTTTTCTTCCCGTTGGAAGAAGTCAAGTTAATCACAAGCTTTTCGGCAACTGGCGGACCCTCATGAGCAGCGGAGGAAGTCTTCAGTTTTTTCTCAACCAGCATCTCTTTAGCAGGCTGGGAAGATTTTTTTTTTTCTTTCCACCTTCATTCATAATAGGTTCCACGACAACGATCAAACAATCTAATGCAAACGCCTTGATCCTCTTTATCTTCTCTCTTCGGAGCAGCCCACATTTCTCCCGGCAAAGAGGACTACGCAGCCAACGCCATTCACAGTGCTCAGCAGGATAGCTCAACCTATGTTGGCTTTTCCCTCATTTTTTTCTCTCGAACCAGCAGGCATGAAGCTTGCATGCCTAGCATTCTAACAGCACATAAGACCCGCAACCTCCTCATTTCTCTTAATCGAGGTCAAAGGTGATCAAAATGGTATTTATTCAAAACCCTCTCATCACTACTCACCAAATCCTCACCCTCAAGGTAACTCTCAATTATTCCTTTCGAATTGGGATTAATTACCAAATTAATTGCAAGATATTATTTGACATAATATCTTGCAATAATATTCAAAACACCACCATAAGTGGCCGGTCCCTATTTCTCCAAGTAGAGCTAGCCACACCCCTATATATAGCCCTATATTTCTCCAAAAACTTAAGTTCATTCTCTCCCAAAAATCCCCCAAACAATTTCTCTCTAAAATTCTAACTTTGGCATCGAAGATTCTTCGGCCAAAGCCCCCCCCCCCCAGCTCATCTTGGGCGCGTTAGGCTCTTGGCCATAATCTTAAATGTTATTATTTTGCAAGTGCATTTTCGTTAAATGAGAAGAAAGTGGAAATTTACATCCACAAGCACTTCATTGAAGTCGCAAAAAATTAACCAAGGAAAACATCTATTATCATGAAGAGAGCGAATGAGGTCCTAGAACTTACGGCTCTCTGGGGTAGCTGCAAAGCCATAAAACACAACGATCCTCTAATGAGACCTATCGCTAATAACTCTAATTTCAACAACAATATGATGGTTAGAAGAACTCAGTATGCACAACGGTACCAAGAAGTAACGTCATTTGATGGTGTTTTTTTTTTTTTATCTAACCTCGTCTCATGATGCTCCAAGAAGTAACCTACCATCTCCCGTTCTAGTGTCGAATCCAAATACTGATCGCTCTCTCATACATGTGCTGAGACTACATGGTTATGCGCTCTTCTCACTGAACTCGACGTTTGCCATCGTTTTATAGTCCTTCTTTATTGTGACAACCTGAGCGCCACCTGCATGGTTGCTAACCCAGTTTTTCATGCTCACACATGGCACATTGAGCTTGATTATCACTCTGTTCGAAAGAAGGTTGCCTTGGCAGTCATAGAGTATAGTGCTTTTATATGCTCCAAACTTGTCCAATTTGGTTGGAGGGAGGAGAGGAGCGGGGGTGTTAAATAATAGGAAAACTTAGGTTCTCATTCCTATTTTTCCTGCTTCATTCATTAAAACTTTGTTCATTTTCAATTTTTGATCAAGGTCCTTAGATTTTAATAAACAACATTAATTATTTCAATAATAAAATATTTTTTTATTTCTAAATATATTCGTTTAGTATTAGAAACGTTATAGTTGGTATATTTATATTTATGGCTAATTTTATCATATATTTTTATTTTTAGTTTGTACCCATTTTTAATTTTCAATCTTTTTTTTTATTATTTTGTACCAATTTTCGTTTCAATTTTATTTGTACCCATATATTAATTCTTTTTTATGCCTATATTTTTTTAAACTTTATTTGTATTTGTACCCATATTTTTTAATTTATTTGAACCCATTTTTAATTTTGTTAAATGTACCCATGCTAATTATATGTATTATTTTATGTTTTAAAATATATCAATAGTTTTTTTTTATTTTAAATATGTTAATATTTATGTACATTATTTTTTTGCTATAATTTTTGTGAAGAACAATATTACTCTAAAATTGATTTTTAAGTATTTATTATATTTTAAAAATATTGTTTGATTAGTTTAAATTTCGTAAATTTGTGGGACATTAAATGCATAAATGCATGAATTAAATCTCTTAAATGAGGCTAAGGACCTCGATCAAAATATTTAAACAAACAAAGTTTCAGTCTAATAATTAAGTTGATTAGGGACCGGAATCAAAATGACGCTAAATAATATTTAGGGATGGGGGTTAAATAATATTTATTCTTCATAATTTTCTAGCCATTATATGTGTTCCTTTCCTAGCCATTGTATGTATTATTTTCCTTTGTAGTTTCCAATGAGTCTAGAGTTTGCAACCCACGCTCCCCCACTACCTCTGCGAATCTGCGACCCAACCTTCGCCACCTCCTCTGCGATATCCACCTCCAGAGCTAGACCATATAAAGGTGAAAGATACGTATTCAGATTTTAAGATTGTCATTTGAAATATTGTTTACTTCTATGGCAACTTCTGGGTAATATGTTTCTGTTTTACTACTTTTGAGTTTGGTATTTGGAGATCTTAATTTGCTGAAGACTCAGTCTTCTACTCTCTACTTCCATCTCATTGTCTTACTTTGTCATATGTTCGTTGAGGACAGAAAGAAGCACATGACTTCCAAATTGCTATCATGACTGAAGAGTAGAAAAGATACATCAATTGGGCAGCCTCAGCCATTTGAAAGACTTTCAGAGCTCATCCACACCATCCGTGTGCAAATACAGGTAAACTCTTTCTTTCATCTCTTCACTTCCCAACTGTAATTTTGTGTTTGAGCGTGAGACTAAAAGGAAAGATGCAAAAAGCTTTCCAGTTGGTCATACATTTTTAGGGATGTCAATTCTAACCGTTAAATCCGTTAACCGTGGATAATCGTCCGAATGGATTGGATTTGGATATGAAAATTTGGGTATGGTTTGGATATGGGGAAAAACCGTTAACCTTATTCGGTTATGGTTTTGGATATGGTTATAGAGGTAACCAATCCATATCCGTACCCGAATCAGATCCGAATATTATATATATATATATATTATATTTTATTTAATTATGCCTTTTGAAGTCTTGGAATCAAGCCCACAACGTATTCAATTATTCATATCCCTATAGTACTAATTCATTATGCATGCATTAAACCCTATACTATCTTTATTATGCACCAAACATCATACATGGGGCATACCAACAACCTCATCAATTCAATACTCTTATTGTTATACTTAACCAAATTAAATCATTGAATCATTTTATATATCAATTATTAAATGTTCCAAGTTTATCAGATTCATCTCTCTTAAAGAGTCTCACTATCAAGAAATTGGTGCATGTTGTAAGCTCAATAGGTAATCTTTCATTTTTTTTTCATGTTATTTGATTCATGCAAATTATCAATTAGCGTCAGTTTTTCAGTTTATTACATATGAGCCCATAGAATTATGCAAAATTAAATCAATAATTGTATTCTTGTTTGTTGTTATATATTTAGTTTACATGTTTTATCTTCCCTTTGTATTTGTTTTTGTCCTCTTTTTCTTTTTTATTGGACCAATTTATCATATTGGCTTATCATGAACAACTTTAAATATATATTGTTATGTTTTTTGTAATTGGATGTGGCTATTTAATGGCAAAATTAGTATCTACTAAAATTTATAGTGCGTCAATTGGATGAATATATATATATACATATATATATATATATATTTTTTTTTTTTTTTTTTTTTTTTTTGACGAAGATGGATATAACCGATAACCGATTGAAAATCCGTTACCTGGTGGATATGGTTATGGATAATCCCCGATGGTTAATTTTCATGGTTATGGGATGGATATAGCATTTCCGTCCCCAAATCGAACCGTTGCCATCCCTATACATTCTGTATAGCGATGAAGAGTACCATAAATATCAAGCTGAAGGATCACATAAGATAGAAGCATTAGGAAATAGCGCCGTAAGTTTGACGAATGCATCTAATTAGGCTAATTTTATATTGAAAACTTTTGAATTGTTATTCTAAGGTATCGAGAAGGATTTGAAATGTAATAATATCGATTTATATAGATACATTTATACACATACAAAAAAAAAAAAAAAAAAAAGGGAGGTCTCATTTGAAGTATGTGTTAGTTGGTTAGAGCATCTCCAAAGCAGATGTCAAAATTGCTACGTAAGCATACAATAGTAAAAAATGGCAGCAAACTCTTTCCAAACGAGCCTTCAATTTCTTATATGGTGCTGAGTCATTTGAATGTAAAGCCTTTTGCTGTCAAATTCATTAAATGATTTTTTTAATAGATTAATATAATATATAATAAATGTTGTTATGTTTTTGAAATATTTGATTGGTTGACTTAATTATTGGACTTCACAAAAAGATAAAAAATTTATTAAAAGACATTATTATTTAACATATCAAATTGCCACATAACCTATCAACTATCATTTTCATGTTTAAAATTTGAAGTCTCATTTAGAGATGCTCTTAATGGTATTTTAAGTGCATCAACGTTGTGCTAATAAATCTAAGCTAATCTTAGCTATTCAATTTGAAATATTTTAAAATGTTGAATAATTTGTCGTACTAATTAGCATCTAACATAGCTTTAAATTAAAATATTAATATTTAAAAATAATAATATATTTACTAATTGACCTTTATTTGCCAAACAATTAGATTAAAAGAAAATTAATGAGAAAGACTTGAAAACTTTAAGTTTTAATCAAAACGACAAAAAGATGTTATAAGTGAATAGTACCAGTAGTGACTTTTTAAAGTAAAAATGTCATTTTCGTTAAAAATGAACAGTATTAAGAGTTTTGTTAAAACTCCCTTAAATTAATAGCACATTTATTATGCGTTTTTTGTCATTTTACACAATTTTACATAAAATATTATCACATTATAACACTGGTTTTTTGTAAAAGCACTTTTACAACTATAGTTTTCCAAACACTCAATTGCTTTATTTCACAACTACTTATTCTCTCATGACACAGAAAGAAGCGATTTTCTTTTTCAAAGCATTGCAATACCAAACTAGCCCACAAAGATTTATATGAAGTTACCCCATAGATCCGTCCAATGTTCGAATACATCATGTATTCATTTTTTGTAAATACAGTAGGGTTATATTCAAATGTTGAATGTTACACTTATCTTATTCAACATTTAAAGTCAATTTTCCGAATTTATAGAGAATAAAACCACCGCCTATTTTCGATCAACCAGAGTAAGGCAGCCTGCAAAAGAAAATAACAAAAAAGCAGATTGATGAAGGAAAAGTAATGAACATTATTTGAGCATCTTGCTGAAGCAGTTTTTCTCAATTCAATTCTCTAATGCTATGTTTGGTTCCAAATACAATTTTTTTTTTAAATGAAATTTTTAAATACACTAAATCCAACAATTGAAATTGAATATGAGCAAATATAATGTAAAAAAAGATCTACCAACCCGAAATTAAACCAACTGCTAAAACAATTAGAAGGAAATAATTTAAATCAAAATTCACCTAAAAAACTCTATAAATATCTATGTATTTGTTTGCACATCTAAATAAAATTCACTTTCATCAAACAATTTTTTTCTTTTTTTTCTTTTTTTTTCTTTTTACCTACTTATGTATTTGTGTTTAAGAATGGGATAGGTTGTGTGGTTTTTCCATGTTATATCATGTGGTGCATATGTGTAAAAAATGAGATAGGTTTAGTGATTTTTCATTATTTATCAAAATTTAAATATTTTTAAGTTAAATGTTCATAAAAATAGATTAGAATAATCTAAATAAAATTTATTTTTATAAAAGTTACCAAACAAAATTAGTCTAAAATCATTTTTTAATAATTTCGAGCTAGAATTTAAGCCAAAATCATTGGAAAAAAAAAAAAAAAAAACTGTTTCTGGGTTAGAACCTAAATTTTGTAGGCTAAAAATTTAAGTTTTAACTCCAACCATTGGAGTTGGTCTAAGCACATGAAAACTAATTGAGATAGGATGATGAATATCCATCGAAATTGAGGCATCATATAAAAAATATCAGATGACTTAAACGCACCCCAATTTTAGAGATGTATCTGAGCTGTCGTAGTCTTGAGGACCGTTGTTTGAGTTACAGGGATTGGTGACAGACTCTGATGACTGACCCTCCTCCGTAAACATGTTCTCTGAATCGACCTGAACAAGCCTCCGGCCATCAGATTTCTCCGCCACCTTCAACAAGCATACCAAGAACCCCCATTAGCAAATTAATTAAGCAAAAATCAAAACATAGATGAAGAGTCTGCAGAGAGATCTTATACTTCTTGTCTTAATCGTTCATTCTCTTCCATCAATTGCATCCCCTGCACATTCATATATATCATGTCAAGAAAAAATTGTGACAAGAACAGGCAAACAGAGAAGAGGAAATATTTGGAGGACAATATTGTCTGGACCTCACTGCCATTTCCTAATTTATAACCGTTAAAAAGTCACTTAATAAAGAACACTACCAATGAACTCCTCGAGTACTACGAATCTACTATCGAACAAATTTGAAACCTTTAATCTCGTTTCCTCAATTATTTGTTAATTTATTAGGTCAGAAGATGTAGGGTAGAGCTACATGGTCAAAAGTTGAAAGGTAACTAACATTTCTTTGAAGATCACCGATCTCTTTCATGATTTTTTCACTCTGAAAAAAGACAACAAAATCCAGTTAGATAATAAACAATTATATAGAAGCAAGCCTATAGAATAAAACAGACCTTTTTCTCTATTACGCGGCCCAAGCCAGTTTCAAGGGACTTCTCCAATTGTTGGAGTTCTTCCAAATTTAGTCCTTGAATTTCTTCTCCTCTCATCTGCCTATAGTTCAAGGAGCTTATATCATAATTAGGGACCACAAACTAGTATTTGTTTTTAAAACCAGAGATTTACAAATACCTAAGTTGATGACTTTTTGCTGCAATTTCCTTGCTCAACATGGTGTAGTTGCTGTTCTCCACTAGCTACATCAGATTAACAATTCTTTTAAGCAAAAGTCAAAAACGAAAAATAGTAAAAATGTTAATTGTTTACGGTAAAGAACAAAAAGCATATCCATATAAAATTCAGCCAGTGAAGATTATCTTATATTAAGTCAGAATTAATGCAAACAATAGAGAGAAAAAATAGAGCAGGGACTTCAAATAAAGAATGCACGATAGAATGCATCTTAATGTATTAAGTTCACGTTGTTTCCTATTTTTAAACTTCAAATGCATGCAATGTCATATTCTAGCTTTACTAACAAAAAATATGGATGAACCAAAATTTACATTACTGTAGGCACTGCATGAATAAGATATAAACCATGATTTACAAATTTAGGAATGCAATAATTCCAAAAGAATTCGTTTCTTATACCATTAAGTTCAAAACTTGTCATGCTGCAATGGCTTCAAGTCTATAAGATTCATGGTACCAAGTTCGCGATACACACAAAAAATTCCCGTCATAAAACTTAAATTGCTTCTATAGCAATTTATAAGAGTTACTAAATAAAACACGTATACAGTAAAACGATGAGATCCAAGATTATAATATATCTACCCTTTTGTTCCATTGGAAACGGACAACACAACATCACATTGATATTCATCTATTTATCCATAAATATGTTACCTATAGAGGACCAACCTGTAGCTGAAGAGATGGTTGTTCTAGTTTCTCGAGATTCTTTGAATGCAAGTTGTGCCTTTCTAGAATTTCCTTCATACTTCAGAAGAAATAGAATGAAAACAATGCAGGTCAATAGCTAGGATAGCCAGAAAGCTTCAAGACAATAGCATACAATTAAATAAAAGATAACGCATGTGAGATGGGAAAGACAATAGGAAGTTCAAATAAATATTTGGTTTCGCATTTAAAAAATGCTTCATATTTTAGTAAATACATCTCACACATTGTTAAATTTAAAGTTGCAATAATATGTTTTTCCCTTAAAAACCTTGCAGCGCGTATTAAGAATAAATTGAATAACTGATAGTAGCTATTACATGCACATGAAATCTTATATACAAGTTTACAAGCAATGAAGGCTCATATAAAGTTATATGCTGATAAAATAAAGTATAAGCTGACGCAACGAGTAATGGGATAGTTAGGATCGATCATCATCGAATCCTAGAACATAAACTAAAGTCCATCAATAAACCGGAATCCACTAGAAAATACAGGAACTCTAAAGTTTAATTGATAATAATATGAATGAATATTGGAATACAACCCTAAAAATTGTTTATATAGTCTAAGCAAACCATAGCTCCAAAAGGAAAATAAAATAGGAAATAATTAAATCCCAAAGATTCATAAAATATGTAAAATGCCGAATAAAGATTTCTGTCAAACAAGTCTCGAGACTTGAAATACTGGTAATATACCCTAATTTTTGGAAAACAAGTATCAAGACTAAAAATTCTGGGATTTGTCAAATTTGACTCTTCTTTGTTTTTGGTTGTTGAGCTACTCGAAAAGCCCAGAACCTTAACTCTCCAGATATTGCAGCGGAACATAATCTTCTGACCCTGAAATTACCAATTCTCCAATCACTTTTCTTCATTTAGCGTTGAACAATTCAATTTTTGGGCTACATCATAAGCAATGGAACAAAACCCTATAGACGGAAATTACTCGAAAATGGTTGAAGTTGAACTGGCTCAAATGGTATCTAGTCTCCTTGTTGTTGAAGGAGGTCCTAGTTCAAATTTCATGAACGAAAGTTTTCTATGATGTCAAACAAACATAAAAGGTCAAAAATTGGCTGTTAAAAGTAATAGCTGGCTGGAGTTGATTATGTACCTTCTAAGTATAATGTCACCCCATTAGCCTCCTAATTCAACTTTGGTAAGCCAAATTTAGTCCTGATTTACCAAACTTGTATTCTTTCATCATGTTTGTATTACAACCTATGGTCAAGTTGGTTCTATCACAGGCAAAGTAATAGGAACTAATAAATTAAAACACAACCAAACTATTAAGGATAATTAACATCCAAGAAGTATACAACAATTTTCCTTGAAGAAATCACACTAGAGAAAAAGAGTAAAAGCAAATGGAAGCAAGTCACTGGCAACTTAAAGAAGCACTCCAGTCATGACTGAACTAACAACACTTCTTAAGTTATCAGAAACAGCAGTAGGTTTAGACCCCAATAAATTGAATTAATAATAAAGCCTTTTTTTTTAGGGTATTAATAATAAAGCCTTATTTGTTTAATGCATATATGATTTATTATTTTTTGAGATCCAACACTATAACAAACAAGACAAATAACATCCACATCCAACTTGCACTCAAATTAAGACCCTTCAATCATATATATCATTTGAACATCTAGCTAGCCTGTTTCTTCTTCCCATTCAAGTGAGTTTTCTCCTCCTTCATCTTCCCATTAACTTTATATAATCAAACTTTAGAATGATTATTAAAAAAATTACAGAAAAAAAAAAAAAAAAAAAAGTTGTGTATGTGTATGAGTGAGAGAGTGAGAGTGAGAGAGGGAGACCTAGAGCTGGCGTATTCAAAGAGCTTTCCTGTGGAAGAAAATATGATAAGAGCAATATCGGCATCACAGAGAACGGAGAGCTCCTCGGCCTTCTTGAAAAGGCCTCTTCTCCTCTTGGAAAAGGTCACCTGCCTCGCCGTCGCGTTGTCGATCTTCTTGATCTGAATTTTCTCCCTCGCCATCTCTTAATCTTTAGTTAAATTAATTCGATCTTCCTTTTCTTCTTCTTCTTCTGGTTCTCCTGAAGAAAAAAAAATTAAAAATAATAAGAATATTATAGCTTTTTTTGGAATGGAATATTTTGCTTTCTTGTTAAGGCTTTAGATGTTTGAATCAGATAATATAATCAACCAAAAACTGACCAGAAAAGGCAAAGAAATTACAAGCAAATGAAGGATGGGCTTAATTGGAGAGGGACAGATCCAGTGCGAGAACTGGCGGCATGTTGCCAAATTTAGCTAAACATCTTTGGAGTATGTGGGGGGCAATGGCAAACCGTCAAAGTGAAGTGCAAGTTTTCGAGACAGAGAGAGAGATATATATCAAAGGAGAGAAAGAGACCCAGCATCCATCTCCATCTTTAGATTCTTAACCAGATCCAGAGTTTCAAGACCAACAAGGTTCAGAGGGAAAGAAAAGAAATGCTTCCAACCAATTGGAGAAAAGAAAAGGATAAAGCTAAAAGAGGTAAAGGGTTTCTTTGTTGATTAGGTGGAAAGGGAATTTGTTGATGCTTTTAAAGTTTCTTACTTACGTGGTTACTTATTTATTTACCAGTCTGAATGAATCTCGGGGAAGGGGCGTTGGTATCGGTGCTGTATTTGGATGGATAGATGGGAGAAATTTTTTATTGGGACGGAAACATGAATAATACATTATGTGTTTTTATGTAAGTGGTGGGAAATTTTATTTTTTAAGTTATTAATTTTTTAACACATATATCTCACCATTTGTATAGTAATACGAAATATATTATCCCATATGACGGTTAAAAATCTCTCAGTAGATAGAGTTCACAGAGCTATTAGTACTGAATAAGCCACCGGTGAGAACACTCAGAAGTGGAGAGAGAGAGAGAGAGAGAGAGAGGAATGTTTGTGGAAGTGTGGAAAAAGAAAATACTTTTTATGGTGAAGCAAAACTATTCTCTTTTTCCATGTTTTACCGTTTAGTTGCTGTTAAAAGGTTTAACGATGGCGAGAAAGTCAAATGTTGAGCTGCAGGGAAACAATAAGATATGATGGAAAAAGCAAGATAATTTTTTAGACTATATTTTGTAAAAAGTAAATTTTCAATTTAGTTCAGAGAAATTTGGAAAAGTAACCAAAATTTAAATTTTATTTAGAATTATAGTCACTATTTAAAGACTATGATAATTATAACCAAAATTTGATATGAAAGTACTAATTTATCCTGAACAACTAAAATCATCCTCTTTCTGGTCTTAACTATGAACGAAGTAGTAGTTCTGTCGTACCGACTAGAGCAGCGGTGGCGCCGATGAGGAGAAAGAGCTCTTTGTACAAAATACCAAACATTTTGTCTCATTATACTTCAATGGAGGAGAAGGAGGGTCTGGTGAAGAATGGAATTGTCGATCTACTAAGAGTGGGAAGGCAGTGTAGGTAGCAGCTGTGGAATATTGGATATGGTGGTTGTGAGGCAGGGCGGGGCGGTGAAAAATCTAAGTGCCCTTTGAGTCTGGCTGATGCACTTGCCGCCACGACACTCAAACGTCGCTGCCACCGCAACCTCTTGTATTAACATCGATCTTCTCCTACTATCCTCCAACGCCCAAATACGAACCATTTCCTCCTCCTCTTCTTCTTTAACACTATGAAAATTCAGTTTCCCCCACAATATTCCTATTCATTTTCTTCTAGTATATGTATATATATCATATGTGTCTGTGTGGATATATGGATAAGTTTTAGCTTTAAATTATGTGTCCCTCATATGTAATATTGCTCAGGTAGGAACCCATATATGTTGTACTAAAGTTGCAGAACAATTAAAGTCATGGCGACGGCTGAGGAGACCCTCACAATTACATACCCTTGTTCAAGAATTTTAGTCATTAAGAACAAATTAGTACTTTCATATCACATTTTAGTTAATAATATCATAAATTTTGAAAGGTGATTATAATTCTATACAGAGTCTAAAATTTGGTTATTTTTCCAAATTTCCCATTTAGTTCCTGAATTATTATCTTAGTGAAAATTAAGTTTTAAACTATTTTAGTCCTTAAATTATAAAAATCTGCCAATTACATCCCTAATATTATATTTGAATCTACAATATTCAATTTTCCATCAATTTAAGACACATTACTTGCATCTGATACACATAGAGGGTAGATTGGTATTTTTTTCATAAAAAATAATGCATGGAGTTAACTTTGGAGGGTAAATAAGACGTTAGATTTGCAACCTATATGAAATGTTAAGGGCTTATTGTGACATCCCACATCGCCCAAGGGAGTGATTCTTATATGTATATTCTCATCCATACATAGCACAAGGCCTTTCGGGAGCTCACTAGCTTCGGGTTTCGTAGGAACTCCGAAGTTAAGCGAGAAGGGGGCTAGAGCAATCCCATGATGGGTCACCCACTGGGAAGTTGCTCGTGAGTTCCCAAAAACAAAACTGTGAGGGAATGGTAAGCTCAAAGCAGACAATATCATGCTACGGTGGTGAAGCGGGCCCGGGAAGTGATCCACCCCGAGCCGGGATGTGACAATTGGTATCAGAGTCTAACCCTGGTCGTGGTGTGCCGACGAGAACGTCGAGGGCCTAAGGGGGGTGGATTGTGACATCCCATATCGCCCAGGGGAGTGATCCTTATATGTATATTCTCATCCCTACCTAGCACGAGGTCTTTTGGGAGCTCATTGGCTTCGGGTTCCGTAGAAACTCCGAAGTTAAGCAAGAAGGGGGCTAGAGCAATCCCATGATGGGTCACCCACTGGGAAGTTGCTCGTGAGTTCCCAAAAACAAAATCGTGAAGGAATGGTAAACCCAATGAGGACAATATCATGCTATGATGGTGGAGCGGGTCCAGGAAGTGATCCGCCCCTGGCCGGGATGTGACAAGTATAGGTGAGAAAATGACGGTATTACACTCTAAAGTGTGTCAAATAATTTAAATTGACAAAAAATTGGATAAAATAGCTTTGAATATAATAGTACGGATGAAGTTAACATGTTTTTAATGAATTTAGGGACTTATTTTATAGAAAAATAAATTCAAAGACCTAACTTTTAATGAGATGCTAGTTCAGTGACTAAATCGGCACTTCACCCATTTGTAAACTATGTAATGTGATGTTCATGGTTGAATTTCATTTTGAGTAATGCTAGAGACACCATCTACTTGAAATATATTTTGTAGATCACATAATGTGGGGTTGATGATTGAATTTCTTCTTTAAATCATTAAAGAAAAAATTCAACTATCAACAGCTACATCATATGATCTACAAAATATGGCCTAAAAATGCGGGATCTCTAGCATCACCCTAATTTAAAATACTTATGTAGTACTTAACTGGTTGTGCTAAGTGACACTAACAATCACTCAAAATTTGTTAAGTGGTAAGTTTTGAGTATTGTTTGTACCATACTTGATCAATCCCGAAACTACTAAGCACCGGTCAACAGCATACCATCAATGATCCACAAGACTTTTCCTCTAACCAGGAGGCCAATCACAACACGACACATGTCGGTATCAGAGGCCAATCATAGCGCGACACGTGTTGATATCAGAGGCCAATCACAACACGACACGTGTCAATGTCAAAACAAAACTAGAAACTCTCTTCTATAAAAGGGGATCATTCTCCCACAATAATCCCTAATGTCATTTGTACTAAACTATTCACTAGAACTCACTAAAAGAGAGCTTGAACCTATGTATTTGTGTAAACCCTTCACAACTAATGAGAACTCCCTACTTTGTGGACGTAGCCAATATGGGTGAACCACGTACATCTTGTGTTGTTTGCTTCCCTGTCTCTATTCATTTACATACTTATCCACACTAATGACTAGAGCAACCTAGCGAAGGTCACAAACTTGACACTTTCTGTTGTACCAAAGTCCTCGCCTATTTTATGCATCAACAAGTATAATTTGTTATCACATAATTGTATTTAAAGTTCTCATATTTAGATTAACATATACCGCTAGATTCATCTCGCATCCCATGTTTTTTTTCCTTCCACCTACTCCATTTCTTATCATAATTTCCTCTCGATTTATGCTTAGTCGTATACTCTTCTCAGATATCAGGGTATTTCTATACACAAATTATGGACGACTTTTGATACTGGAGGTTTATTCCTGAAATGTCTAGATTAATGATTTCTCTATTGAACTAAGTCTACAATTTTTTGATGTACTAACATAAGTACTCTTCAAAACATAAAATAGGAGTATTTTTTATATTATTGTTTCTTTGCCAAAAAAATAAAACCATATTGATGTCAAGTATATTTTTCTAAGAACTGCGATTTCTTTAACGTCTCATATCGTAAAGGGTAAATTACATTTTCATACCTCAGGTTTGGGGCCTATTTCAATTCCTTACAATATCTTCAAAACATTTCACTTTCCTACCTTAAGTACTATTTTATTTCAAAATAATACCTCTGTTACAGTTTCCATCCATTGATCCGTTAAGTGCTGACGTGGTTGCCACATATATGCCACGTAGCTGCCAAATGTCTGGCACGTGGCAAATTTTTTTTTTTTTTTTAAATCATGAATCTTCTGAAAAAAAAAAAAAAAAAAAAACCAAAAACAAAAGCTAAACCGCAACCCCCATCCCTCCCTACCCCGTAACCTAACCTGTAACCCAAAAGAAGAAGAGGAGGGGGAAAAAAAAAAAAACCCATCTTTCATCTTCCTCCCCCTCCCATCTTCCCCAAACCCACCGTGCACCCACCCTCCACCTCCTCCTCTGCAACCACTACCTGCAACCTAGAAAAAAAACAAAAAACCCAAAAAAAAAAAAGAAAAAAAAACTCTCCATTTCCATACAACCCAGATCCCGTCTTCCCCAATGAGTGGATTTAAGGAGTGGGGTGTGTAGAGGAGGGAAGAGGGTGTGTACGAGGGTGGGTGCGCTAGGTTTTTTTTTCTTTTTCTTCTTTCTAGGTTGTAGGTTGGAAGGGGGAAGATGTGTGCGCGGAGGAGGTGGAGGATGGGTGCTGCAGAGGAGGAGGTGGAGAATGGGTGCGAACGACGGATGGAAGATGATGAGGGTCCAACACTGCGGGGGAGGGGGGTTTGACGGGATCTGAGAAGGAGGGTGTGCGAGATCTGGGTTTTCTATTTTTATTTTTTTTTTCAGTTGAAGGTTTACGTATGGGGGTTTCGGCAGGGGGGAGGAGGTGGGGTGATGGGATCTAGTTTTCGAACTTTTTTTTTTTTTTTTTCTAGGTTGCAGGGAAGAAGATGAAGATAGGGAGGTGGGTTTGGGGGTTGCGGGGAGAAGAGAGGAGGGTGAGGGGGATAAGGTTTCAGTTTTTTTATTTTTTTTATTTTAATATTTAGAAGATTTAGGTTTATTAAAAAAATTAAAAAATTATTTTTTTTGCCATGTGGCAGACAGCAGCCACATGGCATAGATGTGGCAGCCACGTCAGCACTTAACGGATCAATGGATGGAAAATGTAACGGAGGTATTTTTTTGAAATAAAATAGTACTTAAGGTATGAAAGTGAAATGTTTTGAAAATGTTGTAAGGAATTGAAATAGGCCCCAAACCTGAGGTATGAAAATGTAATTTACCCTATCGTAAATGTGGAATAAGTTAGTTGGTTTTTCCCCTTGCAATTATAAGTAAAAAATCTTGTCGTTATAAATAATTTTTAATCAACCATGTCAATAAATGAGATCAAAACTAAAGAATATAAAATGAAAATGAAATTTTCGTCTTTGCTCACGTTGTGCCTTTGTTCAGAGATCTCTTTTTCCTCTTCCTAAAGATTTTGCCTTCAACATTCACTATTTTCCCATTTGCTGTACAAAATTCTTTTTTTGAAAATGAAAAATGAAACTCATGTGTACTAGGAAGAAACCCATTTCAATGGGAAAATAAGCAGACTTTTATTTGAAAAGAAAGTGAAGGATGATATAAAAGAACATCTCTCTACTTTTATAAGTACTGTGAAGGCTAGTTTTATTGTTTGACTTTACTTGTCAAATATTGTAAATTGTACCACACACGTTCTAGTTAGTTTTAGGGTTAAAATGCTACTTTTGGGATCATGCTGCTGGAAATATCATTTCAAGAGCTTAACTTCTCTTGTCAAAGGTTTGTTCATACATATGTTTCCTACCATTATTTCCAGTTCATTCCGTCTAGTGGTTCTGTCTAGTCAAAACTTCTCCCTGCTTTCACGCGAGCTAGGGACACACTTTATGACAACCCACATGGGCCATCTGACAGCTTTTTCCCGAAAATGGATTTTCAACCCTAGATATTTCCAAATTGATTTTGCACATGCCACGTGGCTTTTCTGATCACTTTTCTGTCTGAACATCAAGCCCTCTTTAAAAGCTAATCTAGGGTTCATTTGTCTTTGGGGTTTGAGATTGGAAATTTTCTAAAGCTTTATTTTTCATCTCCATCTCAGATCTCCTAGGAGCATCAAGCATATTTTATGGGTAATGTTCTTCATTGAATATTTCTAAATCTATCCTTGAAATTGCTTACTTAAATTCATTTTATATGCTCATTTTTTTTTTTTTTTTTTGCTAGGAGTTTTACATTTTTAGAAAGGGGTTGATTTTAGCTTTAAGCTACCTCTTGTGTTCTTTATTGAAACCCTAGCCACAAAACCATGTTCATGCATCAAACACCCAATCATTGCATATTAGGGTATCATCGTCTTCATGGTTTTGTTTTAATTTTGTGCTCAATTTTTTCAAGTTTCAAATCTTTAAACTGACCTCTGTTTGGATTCGCGTCAAGTTTCATCTTTCAAGTGTTTGACTGGTGAAACTGACTAGACATCGAATCCAGATTTGCATCAACTTCATGATAACATCATTTGCATAAGTTGATTTGATTTCGGTGCCACAAAGTGAAGAGCTCAGAAGGAGCTGCCACTTCGTGAAGACCGAAGGAGTTCATCTCTTGTAAGGTAAGGTTGCACAAAGGTAAAGCTGCTCCATAAATAGGGATCTAGGAATTGAGCTTTGCGTGGTACTTTGTAAGACTGTTGTTTACACTA
The DNA here is from genome assembly GCF_963583255.1 of Pyrus communis. Classification (NCBI taxonomy): domain Eukaryota; kingdom Viridiplantae; phylum Streptophyta; class Magnoliopsida; order Rosales; family Rosaceae; genus Pyrus; species Pyrus communis. Next base: position 14,524,830 of record NC_084818.1, read on the forward strand.
GTGGATTGGACTCAGTGGAGAGTCCTCGGTTGTTTAACCCAGAGGTGAGTTTTTCTGGCCAAAAACTTCATGCGTTCTTTGTCTCTTAAACTTGTCCACATATCTTATTTACTTTCATATGCTTCACGCATCTTATAAATTATTATTTGATATGCATTAGAAACTAAGTTTACACTGCATATTATGAGCAATGAACTGAATTGTTATTGACTAGGATAACTTGTAGTGAACTAAGGTTGATTTGTAGACTTGCGTTTGATTAACTGATGAATATGCACTTAGTTGACTAGTGAGCTTGAGTATTCAATCCAGCATACTTTAATTCATAATTGCTTTGTCATTTTTGTTTGCATAATAAACTAATATGTAAATGTGTTCAAGATTAGGAATCATTATTGTAAAACTAATCTGGGAAGACTCTGATTAGTTGAACATATTGGTCGGTTAGGTTTTGTTCTTACAGCTGCACTATTTATCACTAACTAACTTGTAGCTAGCTCGTTTGACTAGTCTACTGTGGAAAGTTAAATTTTTATTTGCAGGATATTCCACCTAATACCCAATTTCAAATACCTTGTTATCCTTTTTTTGCACAAGCATTGTCGTTGGAGGGAAGAATAGAATTTAAGATCTTAGGAATTTAAGATCTCAGATTAAAGAATCAAACGCTTTTAATTAGTTGTACTACAATTTTGTTGCAAAATGTTATTGGAACTTAATTGACATATTGCATACATAGTTTTCTTTACATTCTTTTCATCATCTTTTTCGTCTCCTTCTTTGATCATGTCCTCCTGAAGTTCAAAATCGAGGGGTCTTATTGTCCTCTCGCACAGAGGCGTGCCATGGTGTCTAATGTGACAGCACCAGGATGATCTTATGCCTATTCCACATCAGTAGGCACGATTGCCATGTTTGCAAACGTCTAATTTACGGATATCTGAGTTGCAAATGATTTTCCCATCGCTGCTTTTTTTTATTTTTTTTATTTTTTTTATTTACATAGTGAGTTTCGATGGTCATGAACTTCGTAGTTATTCTAGCTCTAGCCTCATTGGGCGTGCCAAAATGTTGACCCTAAAAATTACGAAACCTACGTGGCATCCAAACTGAGTAACTATAAGCCAACTATGTCCTTCTTATGGATGTGGGAATGCAAACTTGCAACCGAGCTTGGTCGGGCAAGTTAAATGACGATGCTGGTGATGTCGAATACGCTATTGACGTTTGCACCAAAGCGATTACTATCGATGAAGGAATGCGTCTTGGCCTTTAATACTAGAACTTGAAGACAAGGTTACTAGATCACTATGAAGTTCATTAACTGGTTCAACTTCATTGTGCCGAATAAGAGGTAATCTGGGAACACCTCACTTGCTCAAAGCTGATGAGATGACCTCTTTAGACGAGAGAATTGGGAATTCTTTGTCTATCAAGACTTGGATAGATAACCAATCGACTAGAAGTAGTGTTGTTAGTCCAAACTGAAGGTGTTTCTCGATCACCTGGTTCTACAAATCCAGTGTTGTTAATCCAAACCGAACATGTCAGTAGTTGTCAGCACAATGTTGTTAATCCAAACTGAAGATGTGTTGACGAAAGAGTTGGAAGATTTAGTGTTTTTCTCAAGGTTGTGAAAAGGGTTTCGCATAGAGTATTTTGAGTTATTTGCTGAGTTGAAAAGGCTTTCAATTTTGCAGAGCCTTATATATTTATAGATGAACCATCTTTGATAAATAAGCATGTCGAGACAAAATCCTAATGGGATTGTGCTAGTTTAGCATTCACTCAAATATTCATTTATCATTTCTAAGTTGAAACTTCATTGTCATCCAGTCTTAGCTTCTTGGATTCTCGTCCTGAACCTAGCCCTATTACAAAATGTATTCATCTTTATCTGGTTAAGCAGGCATTCTGATCCTTAGGATAATTCTCATTTACCCAAAGATCAATCTGATCCTTGGTAATTTTAATTCATATAGGATTTGTTTGAACCACCCACGCTTGATCTCTTCACAGTTCTTCTTTCATAAGGACTCGATCGATCCTATTTATGGGCTATCAGCCCATTGGCCTAAAAGACGCATAGTGGCCGAGAACCGTGGTCCTTAAATCAGTCCATGTCAAGCTAAGCTGTTATTGGACCCAAATTACCTACTCTAGTTCCATGTAGCTAGCGACTAATTCAATGAGAATGATTTTTTCTGTAACAATTCATAAATTATTCATATTCTAAGTATATTTGATTTTTGCTACTTGGTACTACAATCTAGTGGTATTCCTCTTCACATGTAAGTGAAAGGCCTTAGGTTCAATCCTTGCTAAAAGCGAATTTGAACCGTAAGATTGCTAGCCCATCGTGAAGCTTAGCCCAATCTCCCACTCTCTTAATGTTGATAATATCATTTGTTCAAAAAAAGCTACATCTAATTTCTTTTGTTTTTTGTTTTCCATTACTGATGACTAAACGTGTCTTGAAAACCTTAAGTTTACTGATGACTAAATGGGACAATTTCTTAATCTTGGGACAAAAATTGGACAAACAGGCCATGCACAAGCCATGTACACCATGCACAAAACTGAAATTATTAAAATACCCACATATAAATGGATTATTTGCTCCCATTTTCTGATTTCTCCCTCTCTGCTCTCTATACCCCTCACACTTTCTCTTATCTCACTTTCTCCCTCATGCATTATCTTTCCCATTCTCACTGTGCACACACAGTGCACTGTCATCCCGACCAACTTTGTCCAAATCGAAGCCACCACCAATTTCATCTCGTCCTCACGAGTCTAAAACACTTAACCTTGTCATGAATCTCATCCCCAATCGTTAGGATCGAAATTCAAGCAGGCAGCAAGTTTTCTTGCCATTTTCCGGCAACACGGCAAACAACCGAGGCTCGAGACCACCACCATTGGAATGAAGTGGAATCAAAATCAAATTTCTATTGAAGTTGTTTACTTAAACTATCTGGAATCAAAATATAAATGACATTGATCTATTAAAATCGTTTACTAATTCACATGAATCGGAATGAAAATTAATGTGATTACTAAAGGACCCCTATTTTAACTAATCTATTTTATATGCTAATTACTTTTAATTATTATTTTTTAGAACAGAGAAGATTTTTATTTTTAAGTAAACTTTCAATTTTTCTTTTTTAATATTTTGTTGAGACCTCTACTATCCTATCTCTATCTTTCCCATATTTTCATTTTCTATCGTGACCCAATCCCTATTCCCCATCCTTTAACCCATAGCCATCACTTTTCCTGTAACCACCAACCACCTCCCATGTCACCACCAGCCATTTCCCTCTTCCCCACCCTTCATCTTTCTCCACTTATTCTTGATTTTGTAAATGTTTAATTCGAGTCGCAACAGGATCGAGTCAGTGGATGAATCAAATTGATTTTGGTCATCACCAACCGACGTAAGATCAAACCTGAAATCCAAAATCTCCTATCTTCTTCCCTTCTGATTTTGGTCATGAAACCTACACAATCCCACAAGCCATGAAATCTATATAATCTTTCTTTGACAGAGAGAAGTAGAGATAGAGATGAGAGAAGGGTAGTTTGGGGTAGAAAAGTTTATTCCGGATTGAGGCTTTCTCCCAGAGTTGAATTACTACCCATTGTTTGGTAATCCAATTCCAAAAAAATCAGTAATCTGATTCCCCATTTTAAGTGGGTCCCACGAATGCTTTCATTCCCCCAAGTGTTCGTAAACACTTGAATTAGTTGGATTGTGTGCAATTCTCATTCCCCTTGTTGTATTCCCCTTACGTAAACACGCCATTAATTAAATAGAACAGATTTATTGTGGCTTCTTGAACAATTATGTAAAAAAATTTACCCACCTGTCATTAATATATTAAACCGATACTTCGCACGAAGATGAACCAGTTTTATGTAAATATAGTTGTTCTTTGTATATCCAAAATTTGCCTATGGACAACCATCAATTTTTTTTTTTTTTTAAATACTTTTTATACTCATCTATAAAATTATCACAATCGAGACTTTGGATACGGTCTCTAAAAACCAATATTCTTTTACTAAAACCTTTGTGGTTTTCATTTTTTTGTCGAAGTCCCTGACATTAATGTAATAATGTATTTTTATGTAGGTTATAATATTTTTTAAATTAAAAATGATATCTGTAGTTATTTATATTAATGAAATTTTATATAAAACCCATAATTTATGGGATTAATAAAATATTAAAGATAAATTATACTCTCCAATATATTAGGTATATATATATATACACACACACATTGATACGTTCATCAAAACTAACCAAAATATTATTGTACCAAAACATGGGTACATTTTTCAAAAACACAAAAAAAAAATAAAATAATAATATTAGGCTTAATAACATTATTAAATTTCTTTTATTAAACTTGACATGGATACATTCTCAAATCAACGAAATAGAGTGTACCCTTATAAGTTTAAAAAATGGATTAGAGAAAAGATTGAATGAATTTTATATATATATAAAAAAAAAAAAAAAAAAGGTACATTTTTCATATAACAAATTGATATATTTAAGAATGGGTACATTTATGATTAGAAAATTTTGAAAAATTATATGAATGTGTACATATAAGATTAAAAGTTAATGGGTACAAACTTGTTCTAATTTTACTTTTTATATTTTGGAACTGTTTGAATTGAAAATTATGTAGGAGTTTAACAAGGGTGTGAGTATTAAAACTTTAAATCAATTACTAATTTTTATTTTAAAAAATTATGTAACTGACATGTAATTCATTAATATACTTAATGCTAGGGAGTTTGATCAAAATCTGAAAACTGATAAGGTCTTAATTAATGAACATTAGAAACTAGGGATTGGCTACTAATTTTTCCTTATCACAAATGGCTTAGTGATTTCTTAAGAAAATCATTATTTTCTTTAGACACCCTTAGGGTTTTGAAGCAAATAGCGATTGATGAACTTAGTGCCTATTGTGTGGAGCCAAAAATAATCAAGAAAATTATGGAGGCGACATGTGGACTTTTGGGTAAAAAGACGAAATTACCCTTGACGCACATCGGGATTCCCACGCGTATGCAACAGACAATAATGGCTCAATTGAGGTCAAAGGTGATCAAAATGGTATTTATTCAAAACCCTCTCATCACTCCTCATCAAATCCTCACCTACAAGGTAACTCCTAATTATTCTTTTCAAATTGGGATTAATTGCCAAAATTATTTGATTAATTACCTAATTGATTGCAAGATATTATGTAGCATAATATCTTGCAATTAGAGCCAAATTACCACCATAAGTGGTCAGTCCCTATTTCTCCAAATAGGGTCGGCCACACCCCTATATATAGCCCATCATTTCTCCAAAAACCTAAGTTCATTCTTCTCCTAAAATTCTAAAAACACTTTCTCTCTCAAATTCTAACTTTGGCATCGGAGATTCTTCAGCCAAAGCCCCCCCCATTCATCATGGGCGCATAAGGCTCTTGGCCTTGATCTTAGGTGTTAATTGTTTTGCAGGTGCATTTTCGTCCAAGAAGAAGAAGATGGAAATTTGCATCCATAAGTTGTTGCTTTCATTGAGAGTCTTGATTCACACGCTCAAAGAAGACTCTCGCATTCAAAGTTTCTCATTTCTTGTTCATTGGTAGATTTTTCATACGTTCTTATTCCTAGAATTTTTTATAAAATTCTTTGAATAAACGTAAAAGCAAAGTACAATGACTAGAAATTCGGAAACCATAATGAACAAAACTTCCTACATTCAAAGATTTGGACCATGGTGATCCACGAGGGTTAACGCAACGACGAGTGGAGGGCACCACCCCCACGGGGCACTGCCGTAGCAGCCCCTATGGTAGTAACCACGATAGCAACCCTCGGCGAGTCTGCTGCCCACGGTGAGCAGGCCACCTCGCAGCAGCAGGCCCAAACTCGTGCCATAAGGAAGCCAACCTAAATTCAACAGGCCCAAGCAGTTGCAGCAATTGGAGTAGCCCAGACCTTGCAGGCCCAAGGCCAGCTCGAGCCTAGTGCACACCAAGGTCGAGCCCAAGACCAGAGTGCCTAAGCCACATTACTCCAGCCCACACGGGCCCAAGCCCAAGGTGAGCCGACTTAAGCCGTGACCCGATGTGAGCCCAGCACCCATGTGCGTTGCATGCGGAGTAGCCCACTCTCGTGGTCCTTCTAGCAGCCCAAACCAGTCCAAAATCGGTTCAATTATACCAGCTTCAGATTTTTGGACTGATGACTAAACCAGGGGCATTTTCACCCCATTTCTCCGCAGATTTAACATTTCCCAATTCAAATCTCGCGCCTGGAGTTCATTACACTTCCATTACTCAAGTAGACGCATACTATGCAAGTTCTTCCAACCTAAATGTCGAACCACACTTGTCTCGACAAGTCCCAGAGTTGACAAACGCTCTCGCACAACAGTCAAACTTGGTGAATCAGCTATTGTAGCGCACCGAGATGCAACATGCCTCAGACGAGGTGTCCCAAAGTAGGCCAAGGGCAGACGACGAACCTCTCCAACAATGTCCCAACAAGCAGCCACTCAACCAATCACGAACTGAGCGTTCTGGCAATGTACACTCCCAACTAGGCCCCCCGAGATAGCGTATACTCTCGTCTTAGCGCATAGAGGAGCGTGCACTCTCGGTTAGGCCCACAGACGAGCATACATTCAAGGCCAATAATCAACATGAGCAACCTTCCAGACGAAGTGTTCATTTGCAGCTAGGCCCGCAAGGAGCATCATCCACCTCACATCGGAGTAGGCATCACGACGGACAGAGAGAAGCAGTCACTCAATTCATATCAAGTTCAATTAGCAGCTTACGAGGAACTCATTCGCCTGCTAGAAATGTATTGCATGCACTGCATCTATGACATATACGAGTCGAACATATGGACAAGCAACCTAGACTAGTGGGTCACGACAGGGTAGTCGAGAGCTTCACTACCCCAACAAAGGTAAATTCATGAAGAAGTAAAGAGGCTCCTGACTGAGATATTACAAGATTTCCAACGCAACGAGGTCACTAACGAGGCAATATTATGATACGTGACTAGCACAAGCAAGTCATCCTTCACGGACAAGATCGAGTAGGCAGAGCCTACATGCAAGTTCAGCATGCCGCATTTCACATCCTTCAAAGGGGATAGAGACACCTAAAGCACTATCGAAGCGCAATGATCTTCTATCGAAACAACGATGCTCTCATGTGCAAGATATTCGTCACCACTTTACAAGGCGAGGCACAAGAACACTAGAAGGACACACTTGGAAGCAAGTTTTGTCCTCGTCGCCCCCAAAAGATTTTATGTAATATCCCAAAAATTTTAGGTGGTGATTAAGAGTGGGTTACTTGTGACCATTGTTAGAAAAATAAATTTGCATTATTTGAGGCTTTAATCAATTGGTCTTTGGTCCATTAAATGATCTTTTATTATTGAGACCAACCCTTGGATAAAAATTTAAAAAAAAAAAAAAAGGATGCTTGCATTTTTAAGTAAGGAGAAAAAGGGAAGGAGCTTTCTAGAAACCCTCTTTCTTGTTGCTCTCTTCTCCAACCGAGAGTGAGAGGGTGCTTTAGTTCTTTTGGTTGCCAAATTCTCAAGGAAGAAGAATTTAATATCCGGTTGTTTTGCTTGTGAAGATTAGGACAAGTGAGGATCCTTCCTTTGTCTCCATTAGAGGTATCTATTTCTTACTTTTGAAATCTAATTGTTATTTGGTTTGTTAACCCATGAATTTGATTGGGTGGGAGTAGGAAAATTTAAAGTATCATATTTCATGTTAATTTTAAAGTTGAGCACCAAGTGTTAGATTAAAGTCCCCAATTAACCTAGAATTAGGGTTTGTTGTTTGGTCTTTTGTACAAGCAGAGTGTGATGATTTTTCTTACTTATAAATAAGGAAGAGCATGACAAGGTGACTACTGAACAAGTTGACGAACACCATGGGAGTTGAATATCAACAAATTGTGTTGAGGTAGGGGAGTTTCAACCATAAAAAATATTTATATTTTCCATTCTTACTTGATAAAGAATTGCTGGCATTTGAGCACTATTTCAACCTTACTTCAGATGTTTTCTGTTTTCGATTATGTGAAAAAGGTGAAGCAAATGTTTCTCTATGGTTTGATTTCTAATGATTTTAACTTTCTTTCTACAACTTTGGTAAGTTTAAAGTAATTGCAAAGGTATGTCAAGATTTCATTTTTAACGTACATGCCTTATATGTTACTCATTATGAGATTTTGAAGCATGTTGAGATGAATGTTTGATTTTGAAAGTACATGGAAAGTAGTATAATACCCGTGCAGTTGAGAATGTTGAGAAATGTATGAATGGGCACAATGACCCGGGAAGTTGTTTGATTATGGGCACAATGACCCAATGTTCCCCAAGGGACAGCTCCATGTGTGGGCTGCGAGAATGAGTTATCAAGTGATAAATACGTGTGATATGTATATTGGCCAGGTATATTTTGGTTCTTTGCAATCTGCTAGTCATTTGTTTGGGATCAAACAAAATCTTTGTGATTAGTTTTGCTATTGTTTCTTTAATGATAATGGATTTGTTGTCCTTATGACAAAAGAAGTGTTTTTGAAGTGTGTGTTGTATCGTGTTGTTATCAAAGCTATTAATGCTCTGAAACTTTGGTTTTCCTACCATATGTTACTTCCAAGCATTTTTAGAGCATAATTTCATTGCTGGATTACATAGTAGTGGATGTAAATGGTTTCAAATCACTTTTATCATTTTTCAGCATGCACCAGAAATTTTAAATGACTACGGATTATTCGAAAAACCCCTACTGGGCATTTTATACTCACCTGTTTTTCTAAAAATGTATTTTCAGGTGGTGTAGGGTTGACTAGCTAAATTTCGAGTTACAGCTCTAGTGTGGACTAGTAGAAGGGAGTCCAGACGTATATCTTTGGGGTGAGCTGCCAAAGTATTTGTATAGTTAGTCTTAGTCTGTAAATGATCTTTTCGTTGCGTAGTAGACTAAGAAGACGTATGCCTCAATGGGTTAGTGTCTCTACTTACCTAGGCAATGAAAACCATGTCTTTACGATCACTTGTCTTTTGGCTTGTATAAATTATGCTCATGTACACTTTCATCAAATGACCTGAACATGTTTTTCTTGTACACAAGAAGGCTTGAAGTTCTTTTGTGAACTCTTTATGATCTGTAAGGCTTAATGAATTGCCTTTGGATGACCATTATGGACTTGGTTGTATTTAAATCTGGGGGTGTTTATTTACTACTTAGGTTACATTTTGCAAAATTTCAGATTTTTACCCTTTGGAACATAATAAGCTTTATTTCCAAAGTGACTTGATGCTGCTGAAATCTGTTTTTTTATTTTTTTTATTTTTTAAGGAAAACAGTAGCATGCCTGTTTTAGAGTTGAATTTTCCTATACTTCCTTAACTTGAAAATCCATGAAATTTTTAACACAACTTAGTTTTATGTGTCTACTTTGGATTTGGAAATTTTCATGCTTTGTTACAGTACAGGTCGTTTCTGCAGTTTGTATTACCACAATAAGTCTTTAACTTTTTTTTTTTTTTGAGTTACCTTTGTAGTTTGGTGTAATGTAATTGTTGAGTTTAAATTTTCATTGACTAAATCTTAAGCTAATATTTGTTTTACACCCTTAAACAACCACTTTGTTATATTTATTTTTCTTAATTTCACACCTCGAGATTTGGGGTGTGACATTCTACATAGGAGAAACATGTACCGGCAGTTGAGCACCACCTCCTGCTGCACATCACAAGGCCCCAGCCAACCCTCACTACATAATTCAGCTCTAGAGTGGCCTAATACTGGCAGTTGAGCATATCTTGTTGTGTGTAACATAGCCCTAGCTCCACGATTCCCTACTGCGCCTTCACGCCTAGCCTAGGCAATGCAACAGAATAACCCAACGATGCCTCGGAGGCAACTGAGCATGCCCTAACCATGCCTGCTTCACCAGATGGAAACTTCTGGCGTTTGCACATCGATGGCACATCTAACTACATGTGCTCGGGAGCAGGTGTGGTCATTGTCACCCTATACGATTCGATGCTCGAGTAGGCAATCACTCTAGGCTTCAAAGCATCTAACAACAAAGCAGAGTATGAATCCCTACTAACAGGCTTCTAAATGGCAAAAGACTTGACGATGAAAAAGCTTGCAATTCATTCTGATTCCCAGCTAATCACCAGCCAGACTATTGAGGAGTACATGGCAAAACATCTGAAGATGGCACCGTACCTAGAGAAGGTATGAAATCAACTTGAGGCATTTCGGATTTACACCTTCACTCAAGTTTCGCGGGCAGACAACGCCCACGTGGATGCGCTAACCGACCTTGGCTCTACCCTCGACCACCAACTCAAACGCTCTATTCTGATAGAATATCTAGACAATCCAAGCATAGAGGCAGAGCCAGCAGTTGAGGTGTCACAGGTTAGTACAACTCCAAACTGGCAAGATTACATTATAGACTACCTGGTCAATGACACACTCCACATGGAAAAATTGGAGTCTAGAAAGCTCCAAACAAAGGCAGGACGTTACTACATGTGGAACGACATTCTCGTCTGAAGATTCTACATTGGACCATATCTTCACTGCCTAGCGTTTCTTGACGACCTAAAGGTTCTAAGTTCAATCCACGAAGATGTTTGTAGAAATCACTTGGGAGGCCGATCCTTAGCATATAAAGCTTTTAACGTAGACTATTACTGGCCTACTATGCATCAAGATGCTAAAGAGTCAGTACAAAAGTATGATCGCTTCCAACGCTACGAGCCGATAAAAGCACTGCCTGCCAGCGAACTACACCCGCAGACGAGTCATTGGCCGTCTATACAGTCGACAATCGACTTGGTAGGGCCAATGTAGCTCGCTACTGGGGGCAGAGGCATGATGATCATGGCAACTAACTACTTTACCAAGTGGGTGAAAGCAGAGCCCATGACAACCACAACTCAGACAGACATAGAGTGCTTCATATAGAGGAACATCATTTGTCGATTTGGCATCCCTCAATCCATCGTCATAGACAATGGCCCACAATTTATAGGCAAAGATTTGACGAAGTTCTTCCAGAAATATAGCATCAAGTAGCATATGTCTACGCCAAGGTATCCCTTAGGCAATGGGCAGGCTGAAACATCCAACAAGATGATTCTCAACTGCCTCAAGAAATCCCTTTCCGACAAGATGGGAAAACGGCCAGACGAACTTCCCAGATGTCTATGAGCGTATCACACAACCAAACGACGAGCAATTGGTGAGACTCATTTCTCTTTGGCATTTGGTTAAGAAACAATCATTCCTCCCAATATCATCATGCCAAGTATTAGCATTTTACTGCTAAGCATCGAGCAGAACAAAAAAGAGATGGCCACAAACTTAGATCTGGCAGAGGAGAAACGCGAGAAGGTTATCACCCACATTGCAGCCTACTAGCAGCAGCTCCTCTCCAGCTACAACAAAAGGGCCAAGATTCGGCAGTTCCAGCTTGGAGATCTAGTCCTAAGAAAATCCTTCATCACTGCCCATAGATATGCCTCCAAAAAGATGGATCCCATATGGAAAGGTTTATATAAAATCAACAGAGTAGATGGTAAAGGTAACTATACCTTCGCCACTGTGAATGACAAAGAGATCGAAAAACAATGGAACGCCTACAATCTAAGGAAGTACCATGCGTGACTTCCCGTTACATTAAAGCCCGAAGACTCAAGCAGCTCGACGGGTACCACCTTGCAAGCTGATGACTATCCAATTGTTAGGCAGTTCCTATATTATAGTTAAATTTTCGTTCATTTAACTTGTTTTTTAATGAGGAATTCAAAAATAATCTATAACTTGGCTCGGCTGCATGCTTACAATAACTTATCACTCATGCATTTCAAAAGAAGACCTCGCCCTTCTTAGGGACTTATTGCGAGAGGGTAAACCAATTCCCCGACACCCACATGGGTTTGTTCTCCAATGTGGGAGGTTAAACTATACACTCTAAATATCCAGACATGGATAAGTTAAGCTACCCTGGTGTAACTAGGTGCACGATGGCTTACGCCGGGATTCTTAAAAGTAGCCACAATGATCTTTTTCAAGGCTTAGCTAACTGAAGGATTTTGGGTCTCTTGGCCTAATCTGTGGGGAACCAGGCCTTAGAGATGAAGGAGGCATATTACACAGTACACCCTATGGACGGCTCCCTTAGAACCCTAAAGCTGCTACTGAGTGCACTAAGGTAGCCTACGATTTTCAGAAGACTACCTTCGGCTTGCTCTTCGAGCATTAAGTCGTACTAAACTTATACAACCGCACATTTTTTGTGAAAGGATAAACAAGTTAGCGTGCATATACGAAGCTTTATCCACTGTCGACATGCTACGCATTCGATAAGCTTCACCTCTGCCAAGCGCGAAATGATCATTTATATCTACACTAATTCCTAGAGTGTTATGATACTTGCTACACAACCCTCGGAATTGGTTACATAAAAGCAAAAAATTCTCTCGGACCTTCCACGTACTTTTGATATGAAAGGTTAGCAAATTTCATGACCTAAAAATCTTTAGTATGTTGTAATGCAAGCCATACAACTCAAAGGATTGAAGAAATCCAAGGTTAACAGCTAAGTGGACACGCGGACTCGTCTGCTTCTGTAAGTAAGGCATTCGGTTGCCGACCCTATGGCTAATAACTTTGCAAAAGTTCGACACCAACACCTACAGCTATATAGGCTAAGTGGGCTTGTCTACTTACAGAAAAGTAACATGTATGCAGTTGGTCTAACGGTCAAAGGTTGGGCGTAAACAAAAGAAGCGAAGATGAAGAAAAGCGAAAGAAGTAAGTTTATTAAATTTTCTAGCAAAATTGACAAACAAATAGCAAAGGCCGAAGGAGTTCAAGCAAAGCAAAATGCAACAAGGAAAACAAAGAAAATCCTAAAGGCTACATAGAAGATTATTCTTTTGCAGCTTAAACATCCCACGACTACTTGATTGCCACACCTTCAGCAGTCGCAACGTTCTCAGCAGCGGCATCATTCGACGCTTCACCCACGGCTGCCTTAGCCTAGGCACCAACTTCTCCGACTACTTTACCAATGAAAGAATCAAAAGTAAAGATAAGCAAGTTTTTCAAAGAAATAAAGAAGGTCTTGAAGTCTTTCCTAGCAAACTCAAAGTCAGACGACCTACTAAAGAGATGATCTACATAACCTAACTTGTAGAAATCGGCCTGACTCTGAAAAAGTAAAGTGTTGAGCCCAACCTTATCACCCTTCAGCTGCTTGTTTTCGTCGAGCATACCAACACAGATATGCTGCAGCTCATCCACTTCCTTCTTCAAACTTTCGTTGACCTTCAGTGCATCTTAAAGTTCCAACACTTAGAGTTCAAGCCTATCGACGATCTTCTTGAAGTAGATCACTTGATTATAAGCAGCAATCAACTCTTCATCCTTTGCATAAGCAGCAAAACGAAGCTCAAAAACGAAACTGTCAAGATCTTGAATCTGAGGTATGTAACATCCAATTTCCTTCTCTGCACTTTCATACTTAACTTGGATCGTGTCAAGCCTAGTCTTCAAGTCAACGATCTCTTGGCGAGAGGTCTTAAGCTACAGAGAAGTGGGAGCAGAGATATTAGACCCCTTCAAAGAAACGAGCTTAGACTCCAACCTCTTGATCTTCTCGGCAGAGGAATAAGGTTCAACTGTCATAGTCTTTGCCATCTCCTTGGTAACTTTGGTATCCTTTTGATCAAGGACCATAGACTTGGCTACCAAAATCACTATTTTCTGCATCATAGCAAGCAGAGCAGTTCTTTTATATTCGGTTGTATGCTTCGCAAAGGAACTTGGGCAAACAACCCTTCTAACGCCATCAACAAGCTTGGCACACACGTCCATGTCTTTAAACAAACCTGGTTTCAAGAGCGCACAAATCTTAGCAACCTCTCTAGAAAGTGGCTTGATGCGAAAATTAACTTAACACACAAATTAACCCTCTTTTGACAATTGTAGCATATAAATAAGTAGGGATCGTTCTTACACCGGGGATTAGGAGGGATTGCTAAACACTCTAAACTGACTCAAATAAATAAAACTGACCTTTAAAACACTTAACTCACTTAAAAAGACTCAAACAAGTTCACAAGACTCAAAATAGGCTAAAAGCACTCAAAACTGCCTAAAAACACAAACTGGGCAGTTTTGAGCCTAAACACAAACTTGGACGAAAATTGGTTCTAACTTGACTCAAAACTCTTAAAAACACAATCTAAAACATATTTGAACCAATTAGACACTCTAAGACAATTGGGGATTTGGTTTTGGACGAAAATCAAACAAACAAAACAATAATGTAAACTAGGCAGATTTGGACGAAATTGAAGGAATTAGGTGGATGGTGAGATGGCTAGGAGGTTTTTCTCCACACATGGCATACTTGCATACAACACAATCTTCAGTTGCTTATTCAATGAATTATGAACCTCAACACCTCAAGTTAATTAGGTACGCTTAAATTAACTCTCAGATTTCCCTTAGGTCATTGAATTGAATGGAATTAGCACATTGCAATCAAATTATTCCTTAAAAGTTTTCTATATGAAAGCGCATAATAGAAAGACAATCAAAGATCATTAGGTTCTATGGAAATCATAGGTGTTGACGAGGTATTTGTAACTATGAAAGCGCATGATACTTATGCCAAGAATTTACTTAACATAATTGTGACCAACAATCTTAACTACTCATGAATATAAGTTCCCAACGATTAGGTGAAGTTTCCTTATACCCTAGCATCATATTTATGCATGCAAATTAAGTGTGCACTCTCAATTCATATACATAAACAAGTTTTAATTAAAACAGATAAGTAAATTGAATTCATCATTCATGAAATCACAACTGAAAGTAATCAAATCATCATGCAAATATAACCATTGTTTTGAAATTCCCCTTAGCCAAAAGGGGATTAGTTCCTCATGCTTGCAAAACAAAGATTATTGAATTTAAACATTGAAATCATAAGAAAGATTACACCTAAACGTTTCAGCAATTCCAAGATGGATTTGATGCACGGCTTGGCTCCTCTTCCTCCTCCTTGCTGCGGCACAAGGTGTGTGTGGTGGAATTGGGGGTTTTGGATGGTGTTTTCTTGTTTAGAGGGATGGAGGATGGTTGATTATGGTGGTAAGGGTGCGGCATATGTGTATGGATGTGTAGGGAGGTGTATGGAGGTTGAAGAATGGATGATAGGGGTTGCGGCACAAAGGTTCTGAATTGCATAGAGGGTGGTACGAATTTTTGGCTGAATTTATGTTTATATAGTCCTAGGGTTAAGTAGATTAGGGTTAGACTTAACAGATTTTATGGATTAGGGCCCTAGAATTCGGCTATAGGTGATCAAATCCACCTAGGAGGGGGTTTGGTCCACTTAGTTTCATAATAGGCTTGTGTAACCCAAATCTAAAAGGGATTAGGCCCTAGAAATCAGAATCCAAGGGGAATTAGGCCTAGGAAGGTGCGGCACAAGTGAGGGAAAGGGTGGATTGGCTTGCAAGGCAAGGCAAGGCCTTCTAGAAGGGTTTGGTGCGCCACTTTTTTAGGGTTTCTAGAAAGAATGGGTTTTGTGGCTGATTTGGGCCTTCTAGAAGAGGATGCTTCTAGAAATAGGTTCTAGAATTATCTATTTAGGTCCCCTTGCAATTAGGATTAAGACATGATAAGGTTTGGATAGGATAAGATGAGATAAGGTTTGGATAATGTTTTGGATAATGTTGGATAAGGTTTTAGATAAGGTTTTGGATAGGGTTTCCTCTTTGAGCTACTTCCTTATCCACTTTGTCCTTAGCTTAGTTCCTTCCTCTTCTTATCACATTTCTAGCCTCTTGAAGTCCAAATTCGTCCATCCATGTTGGCCCATATGCAAGCTATCCACATAGTGTCCAAAATTGCTCCAAATTGCACTTCCTTGACATCTACTACCCAGGTAAGGTAGTTTTTCTCAGTAATGTCGAAGGTAGCAAAATCAAGTTTTGCCAAGTTCACCATTTTCTTTTCTGAAAGAAAACTGAGATGTGTAAGAACTTGCAATAATATGTATTATGGATGTATGTAGTGTTAGAACTTCTGGTTCTTACAAATTTTTCATTTTTATCTTTAGGCCAAAATGATAAGCACTTGAAACTTATGATTTGAGATTTACATGATGAATGAGGAGGGCGATTGTACCACACCATTCTCATAACATAAGATGAGCGATTATTCCGTACCATTCTAGTAGCAGGAAAATTGAAATACGCAGAGCAGGGTGGGCGATTATACCGCTCCACCTAAAATTGCAATAAAATTAAACAACAGGCAAATTTAAATATGCAGGATAGGGTGGGCGATTATACCGCTCCACCTAAAATTTGCAGTAAAATTAGATATCTTGTCCAAGATAGGCGATGAAACCGCACCATCTTGGATTGCAGTAAGATTAAATTTGCAGTTCAAGATGGGCGATTGTACCGCACCATCTTGGATTGCAGTAAAATTAACATAAATAAACACTGAGTTAGTAATCAAGATCTACACCAAACAAGAAATCAAAGATATATGTAACTGTTAGGTTGAGAACTAAAAGCAGGTATGGTGCAAACAATTCTTCGCAAGGGTATATCTAGTAGTTGAGGCATAGGAAGAAGATGAACAGTAAAATCCTTAGAGGAAACATTTTTTTTTTTTCATTCGGCGAAAAGGAATGATTTCTTTCGGCAAAGAGAAATGAGAAATGGTTATATTTAAAGAGTCGTGCTGATAACGTGTTATAAATAGGTCAAAGTTAGAGAGATAACCGTTACTAGTAATAGGAGCGAAGCAGGTGTAAAATATTACACTGTAACTATAGCACAAGAGGATGACAAATAAAAGAGATAGGAATAGATACTGATGTTATTGATCTTTCCTTTCTGACTCTGTTTGTGTATCTTGATAGTAGTCGGAGTGCTCTATTTATAGAACAACTCCAGACAAACATTTTGAAATTTACAGTACACATCTTTGAAAGTACGATCCTCCCAAGTCAATATCACTTTGTGTGGGCATTGAAAATCTGTGTGGGCATTCATAACACTATCAATGTTTTCAATACTGCATTCAACATTGCCAATGTTTTCAACAGAAAATGAATTCAGTTAAATTAAAAATCCAGCAAGCTCTCCATCAATGATTGAAATAAAAGAATAAAACTGGTGGAGAGGTGTGGGCCAAAAAGGCCAAGCCCAAAGTGTTTTATCATCATTAACAACTACAAAATGGGCAAATTTTGAATTCACCTGGCGGCTCTTTCCAATCAAATATTACGAATTAATTGATAAAGAAATCTACAATTTAATAAAAAAAAATTAATTCAAATTATTCCACGTGTATGTGAGCTACAAACTAACAGTGGTAAAAAATCAATTTGGGGTCACTTAGTACTACGGTGATATTCCTCTTCACTTGAAAATGAAAGGTCGGAGGTTTGAATCTCGTGGATAGCGAATTTCATACCAAATTAAGCTGCCCATTGTATGGGTTTTCCGAACTTTCCCTCATTTTAATGTAAAATATCAATGTACTAAAAAAAAAAAAATTGGAGACCAAAACAAAGGCCAATGAACAATCTAGACGCCCAGTTATGTGACCTTCCTTATCCAAAAACTCCTCCACATCCACGGACAAACCCATCCGAGAGTGAGGCGTCGAGTAACAACCAGCGCAAAAAAACTTGTGACTCCAAAAGCCGAAAAGTGTCTCCAAATTCCGTAACGACGTCATCATTAACCCAACCACAAAGACAAGAGGCAGTACAGATAATACAGACTTACAGTCTATTTTTTGTTTTCCTTTATTTTTTAATCATACGGTATTATTTATATTAAAAGATGAAGAGTATGTTTTGTATTTTTTGAACAAACGACATTAGATGGGCTTAGTTTTACGGTGAGTTAATAATAATATAGTTGAAATTCGTTTTTAATGAAAATCAAACCAAAAATTTCTTACTTACAACCTGTCTTTGCACTAATATTTTGATCAACAATAGCATAGTATTTAAGAAAAGACTTAAAAATTAGTTATTTATGTTGTTGTGCATCTTACAATACGAGTGTTAATATATGTGAGTAACCAATCCTGGAATGAAGATTTCTTCGGATTTTTTTTGTAAGGATTATGAAAATCTTCAAATCATGTCTTGTAATAAATTATTTTAAATATTATTTATTTAAAAAAATATAAACGATAAACGGATAGATTTGAGGAGATCCTCACAATTATTCTCGTTCGGGAATACACATTATAGGAAAGAGGGAAAAAAGAAAATACAAAAGAAAATGGCAGAAATTAGATGATCTCTATTTTCTAGGTCCACATAGCCCAAAGCCATAGCCAGAGAAGCAATTTCGGCTTCTTTTGGGGTTTGAAAATTGGGTTTCCAGTTTTGGAGGCTAGGTTTTTCTGGGGGAACGACTACGACGGCAATGGCGGAGCAGAGGAACAACAAAAACAGGTGGAACTGGGAGGTCAGTGGCTTCGAGCCAAGGAAGTTGTCTTCTTCGTCGTCGTCGGCTGCGGATGCAGCGGCGTCCAGCTTCGACCATCACGACGATTACAAGCCCGGTGCGCCGCTAGTTAGGCGATACTCGATCTCGGCTGCGTCGGCTTTGGCTCAGTCTGAGCTCGCCAACTCCAACTCCAACTCCAACAACCAGGCTGTGGCTTCCAAGCTCCAGAAGCTCAAGGATAAAGTTAAGGTAATGGGTTTTGAGATTTTGGGTTTTGTAATTTAGGGGCTCAGAGTTTGAGTTATGGAGTTTTGAGCTGAATTAGTGGTAATCTTAGTGATTAGTGTGCTTTAAGAGTGTGGTGTGTGTGTGTTTAGCGCCAATGGGTTTTGAAAATTGAAGCTTTGGGTATAATGTGAAACATATTCATATAGATAACTTCATTGGTGCTTCTGAAGTTTTGCTTCTGTTTTTATGTAAAGATTATATTGGATTTAGGAGGTTGGGTGCCTTTTTTTATCTTCTTCTTTGGAACAGCTTGCTAAAGAAGATTACTTGGAGTTGAGACAAGAAGCAAGTGAGTTGCACGAATACTCGAATGCGAAACTCGAACGAGCTACACGTTATCTTGGCGTTCTTGCGAACAAAACCCGAAAACTAGGTAAGGGATTTGGTTATGTTGTTTGATTGTGCGGTCTCCTTTCAAGGAGGATTTTTTGAAGTGGCCCAAGTGGGTTTCATGGGAGAGGGTTTGCTATTAAATCTTACAAAATGAAAACTATATGAATGTAATTTCCCTTCAAGAGTAGTCTTGAATTTGATATTCCTCACTTGTTTACTACTTCTTTGTAAGGTTTATTCATGTTCTTGGATCATCTTGATGGATTTGAAAGTTTGTCTTAAAAAAAATGTCAGATCAGTTTGCTCTTGAAACCGAGGCCAGAATTTCTCCGCTCATCAATGAGAAGAGAAGGTTGTTCAATGACTTATTGACAGCCAAAGGTACTCATCTTCTGTGAGTTTTCTCTTTTGGAATTCTCTCAATCTCTCTCTGTTTCTCACCCTCACTCCCTCCCTCCCTCCCTCTCTCCTGTACACATTCTTCACACATAAAAATGTACGCACGCATGACCGGTTATATTTTTATTTCCAAGATTGTTGAGGTACTGTTGCAGTATTTTCTAACTAGACTTTTTTATTCCAGGAAACATAAAGGTATTTTGTCGTACAAGACCGTTATTTGAGGATGAAGGTTCCTCAATTGTGGAGTATCCTGATGATTACAATATCCGTGTCAATACTGGTGATGGTGCCCTGTCCAACCCCAAGAAGGATTTTGAACTTGACAGAGTTTATGGACCTCATGTTGGACAGGGTGAGAATAACTATTCTTCATTAATGGGTTTCACCTCTTTTGTGGTTCTACCATGTGAAATTTTAATCATATACTCCCTACTTTGATTTTGTGGAAAAAAATACTCCCTACTTTAAAGTATGCCTGCTGCTAAACTATCTTTTGACATTTTTTGTCGGTCAGCTGAACTTTTCCATGATGTTCAACCACTGGTACAATCAGCATTGGATGGATATAATGTTTCCATATTTGCATATGGACAAACCAACTCAGGAAAGACACACACTATGGTTGGTATCTCTTCCTTTTTTTTCTCTCGCTGTGTGTGTTTGTTTGTGTCTTTAGCGATATGCATTTCTGATGCATATATGTTTATACTCACCTTTTGAAAAGATATTAGAAGTGATTTTTCACTGTTAGAATTTAACCTTTTAGGACCTTTTCCCTGTTTTTCGCATTTCTTTCTGTAAGCTGGAGAATTCTTTCAAATGGTTACCTCATAATAAAAATGAAATTCAATGTACTAATGCATGAATTTAAATAGGCGCAATGTGGGTTGTGCCTTTCACTCTGGGTGTTTCGTGCCTTTTTGGCTTGTCTTTAGTACACTAAGAGATTTACCTGTACTTGTTTTTTTGTTTTTTTCATTTGAAATTCATGATCATTGTTTCATCTGTCCACCAGCTTAATGATATTTGGACTTCTTTAACCTTCTTTCAGGAAGGATCTAGCCATGATCGTGGTTTATATGCTCGGTCTTTCGAGGAACTATTTGATTTATCCAACTCTGATTCCACTTCTACTTCAAGATTTAAATTCTCCGTTACAGTTTCTGAGCTCTACAACGAACAGGTAATTATTGTTATTGTTAGTATTTATGTTTTCTAGTTTATATTTATTTGAGTGGCTTTTGAGAGTGGAAACCTCATGATGGTTTGATGTGGATCCCTGCCATTTTCTTTTAGATGAGGGATTTACTCCCAGAATCAGGAGATGCTCTACCAAAGATTCGAATGGGATCACCAGAATCCTTTGTAGAACTTGTGCAGGAAAAAGTTGACAACCCACTGGACTTCTCTAAAGTATTAAAATCTGCATTTCAGAGCCGAGGAAATAATCCATCAAAGTTCAATGTTTCTCATTTGTATGTTCCAATTTTGTACCTCAAACTTTCATACATTTTTTATATGGCTAGTATTTAATATAAAGTCATACTTTTGGTAACTTAGTTAAAATGGTAACCTCTATCTTTCTTTTAAAAAGAAGTCCCTTCATATTACTGAATGAGAACACCATGCTTAAACTGTGAGATTTTGTTTTCTTTTTTCTTTTCAATTATGACAATTCCTGATGTTTTTGTTAACGGTTTTAATCTTATCACTGTTCAGCGATCACTCAATTAGTGAAGTGATCACTATCATCTAATTTGGTACCAAAAGTGATCATTATAACTCATACACCTTTTCTGAAAGAAAAAAAGGATCTATTTCAACTTGTTAAAAGTTTTGTTTCCTATGATTAAAAAGACAATCTTCATTAAATAGCAACTTGAACTTGTTTGTTCACTTTTAGCAGACAATCTTCATTTAATAGCAAATTGAACTTGTTTGTTCACTTTCCTCTGCTAAAATACTTTTAGTGCCTATATAACTTGTTTATTCAATTTAATCTACTTAAAATTCTTTTCTTTTAATGGCTACATAGTTTATACATATTAAGTTTAAGGTTTTCGGTGTGGCAAAAAAAGTTAAACTGAAATGGGGTTGTCTGGTGATGGCTATTATTTGGGTATTTGGTGAGAAGGGAATCAGTGTATCTTTGAAGATTTTAGGGAGTTGGAAGTGGAGGAGGTGTGGAAGAAGGTCAAGTTTTGGGCAGCTCTTCAGGCTCATGTATCTTCCGTTTTTCCAAACACATCCCCATCTGATATTGTTCACAATTGGAAAGCTGTAGTGTTAGTGCCATATACATGTAGTTTGTTGATTTAGTGTTGTTTTCACTTCTACTAATGGTGAATTACTTGCCCACTTTGCTGTACAGTTTCTATTAAGTAACAAAAATTCATCTTTTGAGAAAAGTTATCTAAGTTAATTGTTGACATGGTGGAATATTGTCTGACATTTGACCAGACTTGGTTGAAGCTACAATCAAGTGGCCTAACCCTGACTAGATAGTTTCCTTTTACTTACTCAATGTAGTCTACGAGATGGAACTTAAACATATACTTACTCAAAACTTGAAAAAATACCACTGAACTGTCCAGTTTTTAGGGGTTATAACATTTGAAGAAAGGGGAATAGTGGAACCATACCATACCGAAACAAGTTTGAAAACTAGATAAAGAAGTTCAGTATGTGTAGTGATTTGTTTTTGCATGCATGCTTGCCTATGTGTTACAACTGTTCAACGCTTTAATTTATCTGAAATAGATTCTTGCTTCACTATTGTCAGGATCGTCACGATACATATATATTATAACAATTTGATCACCGGAGAAAACACCTACAGCAAGCTTTCTCTAGTTGACTTGGCTGGAAGTGAAGGATTAATTGCCGAAGATGATAGCAGTGAGCGCGTGACAGACTTGCTGCATGTCATGAAGTCACTTTCTGCGTATGTTACGTTGACTTATCTGATTTTTGTGAATTTAGTAAGTTTTGGTTTCCAGCAAGGTTGCCTATAACTCATGAGCAGTATATAATTTTCATTTTGTATAATTTCTTAGCATGTGGTCAACTATGTTTCACATATGCAAATTTGGATACTACATAGGTGGTTGCATTTTATGTTCAATCACAACGACATATCGGCTTCCTTTTGAATCCATACTGAAAAGTTTTTGCATAGCTGCTGAAGCCAACCTGTTATCTTGTGTCCTCATGCCGTCCTGTACTCAAATATTACTGATTTGACGCTGTGCATGTAGGTTGGGAGATGTGTTGTCTTCTTTGACTTCAAAAAAGGATGCTATACCTTATGAAAATTCAATGCTTACCAAAGTACTTGCAGACTCACTAGGTATTCCATTCTCCTTATTGTCTATGTTAGTACTGATCTTGGCTGTGCAATTCCAAGATGAAGGGAAAATAATGAACAACAATTTGTATAATGCTTTTTCTAGTTGTATATGTTTGTAACTGTCTCATGGGTACTTGTGATTGACCGTGGTGTCCATTACCCTATTTTCCCCTGTATGCTTGGCTGGAATTATCATTTGCTAACATGTACAGTAGATTTATATTAAATCCTTTTATCAATCTTGTTAGAAAACTGGCTTTGAGTTCTTATTGAAACAAACAAAAAAAAATTCTATAGGTGGAAGTTCAAAAACTCTGATGATTGTTAACGTCGTTCCAAATGCTTCGAATTTGTCGGAGACATTATCATCTCTCAATTTCTCTTCTAGAGCTCGAAATGCTGTTCTAAGCCTTGGGAATCGAGATACGATAAAGAAATGGAGAGATATTGTAAGCTCTCTCTCTCTCTCTCTCAGTTTGAGTTTTTTTCTTCTTTTTTGTCATGATTGCACATCAAAGCAAGTAAATAGAATAGGCATGACATTGTTAACTAAAACTGGATATACTAATAGTAAAAACAATAACATAAAAAGCTTGCTTTTAATTGAAGCACAGAGCCCTTAATAAAACCTTGCTGACACAAGTGAGAATCACTTCGAAAGACAATCTACTTATAAGCTTATGCTGATAAGGGAACTGTGATCAGCAAAATTATGAATTTATTTCTGCTGAATTTTAATTTGTGATGGTTCTTGTAGGCAAATGATGCACGTAAGGAGTTATATGAAAAGGAAAAAGAAAGTCAAGATCTGAAACAAGAGGTTTTAGGACTTAAACAAGCACTCAAGGATTCAAATGATCAGTGTGTTCTGCTCTTCAATGAAGTGCAGAAGGCATGGAAAGTATCGGATATGTTACAGTCAGATTTAAAGGTTTTGTAACTTCCTGAATTTGATACAGCTTTCTAGTTTACTTGCATGTTTCTGGAAGCCAGTAAAACTTCCTGTGTACTTTGAACATGTTCTGGAAGCCACTTTTAATGCGTCTGCCTTTGCTGAAATGTTAGAAAATACGGCTTGGATTTGCACTCCAATTAATTAACTTCTCCAGAGTTACTAGTAGTCTAATTTAGTGATTTTCTATTTTTTTTCATAAATTTTCCTTCTCAACCATGATAATGTGGTTTTGTCTAGTAAGCATGGTTCTAAACTGGTTTAATATTCTCATTTGATGCAGGCAGAGAATATGATGCTTGCAGATAAGCAGAAGATAGAAAAGGAGCAAAATGCACAGCTTAGAAATCAAGTAGCTCAGCTGTTACAGTTGGAGCAAGACCAGAGAGTGCAGCTTGAACAACGAGATTCTACAATTCAGGCCTTGCAGGTTGGTCACGTGTCTGCATAATCTTCTCATTTATATGTTTTAGAGTACAATGTGATTCCATTAAAAAATTTCAGGAACTACTGTATACATTCATATTTTCAGTTTAATCTATGCTGCATATTTGTCTGATGCCAGTTTGTGCTCAAGAAAAGAGTTACATGTTTTCAGATGATTTTTTAGAAGAATGTCCCACAGAGATAATCATGCCCATCTATGTCATATCAGCATGGTTACAGTAAGATGTAACAAGGAGTCCATGCTAAAAAGACATTGTAATATTCTTTGTTTAGCATGCAAGAGTATGAGTTGTGTCACAGTCGCCAACTTTAGTTTAAGAAATTTATCTGCACATAGTGCAGGCTTGAAATTTAGTTTAAGATGATATGTGTGGGCTTTATGTGACAAGTGAAGAAGAAAGGAAAGATCTCGACATTTTCTTTATAGCACTCTTCATACGAGCAATTGGTCGTTTCATGGCATTCTACTTTCAAAATTTGGGTTAGAAAATTTAAATCCTCCATTGTTTTGTAGGCATATGATTTTTCAATAGAATTTGATTAAATTGTTTGAAGTGTATTTGGGTCAGCATATTGTTCGATATGTTTCATAGTTAACTCTGCTCATGATATCATAGTTTTGAAGTGAATGTTTATGTTTCAATTGTTTGGTATTGTGGTTCTTCATTAAAGTGATTATCACATGTTTTCCTTGTCAAGTTGATTGATCATGTTTTAAGGTTTCAATTACGTCGCATATTAAATGGTTGAACTCTGGTGGACGCATGTAATAATATGAAAGTTTCCCATTTATGCTTCCTAACCAAGAAACTTTTCGGTGCAATGTTGCACCACATGGTGTTGTCCAACATTAACTGTTCGATACAGGCCAAAATTAAAAGCATCGAGTCCAAACTCAGTGAAACCCTCCATTCCACTGAAGATCGGTCATCATTAGTCTCTGATCCAGGGTCTGGAATTCTATCAAATTCCAAGGCAATGGGGGACGGCATGGATTCTCCTCCAGTAACTAAGAAATTGGAAGAAGAGCTTAAAAAACGTGACGCATTAATAGAGGTGTGCTATACTTCCATAATTCTATGTTTTCTGTATGTAGAATAATACTTGCAAGTTAATGCCAATGGATCATTGTTAAATGACCTCTTATATTTGTGTAGATCTCTAGTTGTACATGTGTTTGAACATCTGTTATCGATCCTATCTGTAATCTAAACGAATTTTCATTTCTCATGCAACAAGTTCACAAACCAACATAGACTTGAACCCTGCAAGAGATTAGATTTTAACCTTTTCAATTTAACTCATAATGACACACCATCAAAGGAAAAAATTGATATTTATAGACACAAACTGATCTTGCTAAGAAACTGCTAGTGGCATGTAAAGATGAAGACCATTAGACCGTAAAAACTATTATAAACTAGACTGGTGAAGTAACAAAGTCTTGATGAGTCATTTTTTTTTTTTTTCAAATAATATTTACTTAATGAGTCATTTTTAAAAACCAAAGGCACATTCCTTGGGAACAAAAAATTGTGTTATGAAGAGGTTCTTCCACAATGAGTTATCTCGTACCAAGTCATTGATTGTGCATGCCAGCATGAAAATATTCTTTTTTTTTTTTTTTTTTTTAATCTATTTTCCCATTTTCAATTGATATGCTCATTTTTATATGCTTATTTGTGTTCTGAATGGATGGCTAATGCTCTCTCTGTCTCTGTCTCCCCCTCCCTCCGTCTCTCCCTCTCTCTCACCAGAGGTTGCATGAAGAAAATGAAAAGTTATTTGATAGATTGACAGAGAAAACATCTTTGGCTGGCTCACCAAAGGTAATTTCTGTTAATCCCACTTTTGATGTGGTTGTGCGCTTTCACAATATAAATGTTTATTTCATCTGATTGTTACACATGCTATTTCATGTATCTGCTACATTCTTCTGGTTTTTCTCATTTCCTTGTGGCATCTTATGTGCTTATTTTTATTTCTGCCTTCGTTGTTTTCCTTGATTCAGTAATTCATGGAAACCTGTGGAGTGCAGGTGGTTGGATGTAATTCTGGGTGTTTATTGTTATAAAAACACTTTAAGATGTTGCGATGAATTTTTTTTTTTTTACTTTAGCATTCTGAGTCCCGACTCTATTGTAACAGTTTCATTTATTCATATGGTATTGATTGTTCTTTATTATGATGCCATTGGATTGAGTGAAAATGTTTAGGGGTTCAAAATTCTATGAAAAGCTTACAAGTTTGTAGAAGTGTGGTGTCCTATCACAATCTATTGTCAGATAATAAGCTGGTTCCTTTACTCATTTGTGATATTTAAGCAATTTTACTACTATGGTTTGTTTAGGGTATCAACAAATTTCTAATGTGTTGGTGTGTATTTTCAGTTGTCAAGTCCATCATCCAAAGGGCCACTAAATTTTCAGTCTCGGGACCTTGTGAGGTAGGACTTTTGAATAAAATAACTCAACATCCCTTATTTCCTTAAAGAAAAACCTTTCTTAAACAAACTTTCTCTTTGCAATAATTTAAAACAGGAATGATAGTAGAGGACACTCGATGGATGTTGTTCCTTCATCACTGGCAGCTGCTGCAGATAGGACCGAGGGTACTGTTGCTTTGGTGAAAACAGGTGTGGAGAAAGTCAAAACAACGCCGGCAGGAGAATATCTTACATCTGCCTTGAATGACTTTGATCCTGAACAGCATGACAGCCTTGCTGCCATTTCGGATGGAGCAAATAAGCTTTTGATGCTGGTATGCTTGGGGCTCGTTTGGGAAGTGCTTTTAAATGACTGAAAGTTTTTAGAGAAGATGTTCTTGGGAAGTGCTTCTTGTCTGATAAAATTAAAAAAAAACTGGACAAAGAGAGAGAGAGAGTAAATAATACTTAATGTGTGCAGCTTTGAGATGTTGTTACATTAACTGTCTCTTTACAAATTACAGGTTCTGGCTGCAGTAATTAAAGCAGGGGCTTCTAGGGAGCATGAAATACTTGCTGAAATAAGAGATGCTGTTTTCTCTTTTATTCGTAAAATGGAACCACAGAGGGTAATGGACACCATGCTTGTATCCCGTGTTAGAATTTTGTATATTAGATCGTTGCTTGCTAGATCACCAGAGCTGCAGTCCATCAAGGTAATGAAGTTAAATAATAGATACTAACCTTTTTATTTGTATGCTCCTTTTTCTTTTTCTTTGTTATTTTCTCAATGTCGGCGTGGGGTGCTGCCAATGCTTATTATTTCTTCTTATTTCTTCTTCTTTTCATTTACAGGTTTCTCCGGTTGAAAGTTTTCTAGAGAAGGTTAATACTGGACGTAGTAGAAGTTCCAGCCGGGGTAACAGCCCTGGAAGATCTCCTGTGCGCTATGTTGATGAGCATATCCAAGGCTTCAAAGTGAACCTTAAGCCAGAAAAGAAGTCAAAGTTTTCATCAGTTGTATCAAAGATACGAGGACTTGATCAGGTAAGTGTCCTCTCTCTCTCTCTCTCTCTGTATATAAACAAGGGATAAAGGATAGAAAAGCGAATCTCAACATGCATGCACTAGGCAGACGAGGATGATGAAAAAAAAATCTAGCTATGCTTCTGCCATTTTATCTATTT
The DNA here is from genome assembly GCF_963583255.1 of Pyrus communis. Lineage (NCBI taxonomy): Eukaryota > Viridiplantae > Streptophyta > Magnoliopsida > Rosales > Rosaceae > Pyrus > Pyrus communis. The sequence continues at coordinate 14,552,807 of NC_084818.1, forward strand.
TAAAGCACAAGAGTGGAAGTTTCACTTTTCTTCGTGAACCTCTTTCTCATTCTTCCCTTTTTTGGTGCTTCTTCACTACCCATATGTACACTACTTTAATAATTTTAACCTTTTTCTGCTAGTGTTCTCGTTTGTTGCAAATGGTTTGTATAATGTAGCACTCAGCATTCAAATGTACAGGATACTCCAAGGCAGCAGGTAACTGCTGGAAAGCTTAAGGAAATAAATGAAGAAGCAAAAAGTTTTGCAGTTGCAAACAAAGCTCTTGCAGCTCTGTTTGTGCATACACCAGCTGGTGAGCTCCAGCGCCAACTTAGATCCTGGCTTGCAGAAAATTTTGACTTTCTCTCTGTTACTGGAGAGGATGCATCAGGAGGGACAACTGGTCAGTTGGAGCTCCTTTCAACTGCAATCATGGATGGTTGGATGGCTGGACTTGGTGCTGCAGTGCCTCCTAATACAGATGCTCTTGGCCAACTTCTATCTGAGTATTCGAAGCGGGTCTACAGTTCTCAATTGCAGCACTTGAAGGTATGCATGGATTTATTGCAGCCTAGTACTACTGTAGAGTAGGTATCGGAGATCACATTATAGTTGGCTTAACGTTTCTTTTGATACCTATAAAATGCCCGGACGCCCAATTACTTAGATAATAAGCACCACATAGTTGGTTTGCTATTGATTTTTCTCCCCTAAAAATGCCTGAGGGCTTAATTAATTTGATAATATGCAACTGGGAAATCTGTACCTTTGTATTCATAGAAACTTAGGAATATAACATTAGCATAAATTTTATAACACCCTGCCCAAAACGACGTCGTTTTGGGTTTGGGCTGTTTAAAGAAAAATTATGATAATTCAAACCCCTAGGCTATCGCCTCAGGTGCCTAGGCTAGTTTATAGCTCACTCCCGCTGGGCAAAGGTGTTTCTTGATAGCCCCGCCCAAAAACCCACCTAGGCTAGTCTCAATACTAGTTTTTCAAAACATTGGTCCATATACTGGTGTCTTTCTATTCATCTTTTGGTAGCCTCTTTGTTGTATTTATGCCCATTAGTATTTTTGTGGTTTACTTGTTGAATTTGGAGTAACGATGTTTATTTTCCTTTAAACATGAAATGCAATATAAATACTTCTACTATATATATCTAAGATGCAGCTTGTTTTGTGATGCTCTATCAATGAATTATTTGTTGATTTCTGAATTTCTTTCATGTTCCAGGATATTGCTGGTACATTGGCATCAGAAGGGGCAGAAGATACTGCACAGGTTGCAAAACTGCGATCAGCTCTCGAGTCTGTTGATCACAAAAGGAGAAAGGTAATCATTCTTTACTGATATATGTGCATATCTTAGAAAGTATTTCTTACCTATATTGTGCACTTCATAGATGAAAATTTGCATGTCCAACAGAAAGCAAGAAATCCTTCTAACAAAAAGGATGTAATTCTACTAAAATATCTACGTTAAAAAGAAAAAGGGCAAGCAAAAGTTTTGGCCCTTCGGGTTTATTGGAGTTTAATATATTTGGAAATTACTGAATGGCAACTGGCATCCGAGTTGGAATTCTTCTTTTTCTGTTTCCATTTTTGGTGTTCGTAACTTGGTTGGCTGAAATGATACTCTCTTCTTGTGCCCATTATTGGATATTATGCTGATTTCTTGATTGCATCAGATTTTACAACAAATAAGAAGTGATGTAGCCTTGTTGACATTGGAAGATGGTGGTCCACCTATTCAAAATCCTTCCACTGCTGGTGAAGATGCACGATTAGCATCTCTCATTTCCCTCGATGGCATATTGAAACAAGTCAAGGTACTCTTTTTACTTCTAGTGTGATACTTAATGATTGGGATTTTGTAAATTAGAAGCAAGATAATATAATATTACTTTTTTTTTATTTATACAGGATTTAATAGGACAATCGTCTGTAAGCACCTTAAGCAAGAACAAAAAGAAACTAATGCTTGCATCTCTAGACGAACTTGCTGAACGGATGCCTTCTCTTCTGGACATTGATCATCCTTGTGCACAAAGACAAATTGCTGATGCTCGTCATCTAATCCAGGTATCTGAAATTCTGAACACTTATAAATATAGATATACATATACTGGGTAATGTTCTCTTGCTAGACTCTGAATATGGTCCACGCGTTCTGGTACAAATTAACCTGATCAGTTGTCCATATTCACGATGTAATATAAGCATTTTATGTTGCGAGACAATCTGGTAAGAGGATATTTTGCAACATAATTTGTCTTTATTTTCTCTTTTGTAACAGATGCTTCTTGTAAAGTTGATGTGTTAATGCTTTCGACTGATCCTTTATTTGCTTCACCCTTGAATCTTATTAATGTTGCTTGCAGTCTATTCCTGAAGAAGATGATCTTCAAGAGCAATCTCATGCTCGCAAACCATCTACAGATTTCGTGGGGGTTAATACTGAAACCGATGTGGCGCAGTGGAATGTCCTGCAGTTCAATACAGGCTCCACGACCCCATTTATCATCAAGTGTGGAGCAAACTCAAGTTCAGAACTGGTCATTAAAGCAGATGCCAAGATTCAAGAACCTAAAGGTGGTGAGGTTGTCAGGGTCGTCCCAAGACCATCTGTTCTGGAAAGTATGAGCTTGGAGGAGATGAAACATGTATTCTCCCAACTCCCTGAGGCTCTAAGCTTGCTTGCCTTGGCAAGGACTGCCGATGGAACACGAGCTCGGTATTCTAGGCTGTACAGGACTTTAGCCATGAAAGTTCCGTCTCTGAGGGATTTAGTCGGCGAACTTGAAAAGGGGGGAGTCCTAAAAGACGTGAGGTCATGAAATGTAGAAATCTGTTGGGACCTCCATCGTTTGTGTTGTTTCGGATGTATGTATGAAACAAATACTATCATTCTGAGGTGTCAAAACAATTCGTATTGTGATTTGTAATCTGTTGATTCGTGTTGTGGTGTGTATACAGGCGTGTCAGTGATTGGCTCACTAACATATTACCGACTCTCTATTTCTTCATCGTGGTTCATATGCAAGTTTAAACATGTTAGAGTGACTTTATGACCAGATTCGTAGGAGGGAGCATCACTTGCACTGATTCCTCACTTCCTAACTAGCTATATAACTCATTAACGCTATTGCCATTTTAAAAACAATTACGCGTCTCGTGTCAAACGACATGGGACTTGTTCAACATGTGGTATTAACCGTGTCGTTTTCGGACCACCTAGCTATCGTATTAGCTTCAAACTTAATTCCTGTTCTTCCAACAAAACTTTGAACATTCAAAGGACAGAATTCTTGTTCTTCCGCCTCGAATAAGTGGGTAATTGAAGAAAGTTGGGGTTTAACTATAAAACCGGGTAATTCAATTACTTATAAGCACAACCCTTTCTTTTCTTGAGGTGAGATTTATGCTTTTAACGTGATAACTCATGTGTGGCGAATTTTCAAGCATTACATATGAACAACAAAAATTAGGTGACATGGAGCACGTGTGTACATTCCTTCACACATAGGACAACCTGCTTTAATGTCATAAAGAATGTTGAGATTCCACCATAAAACCAATTGGCAATATGTGAGTAGCTTAATTACTTATAAGCACGTGTAATATCATTTTTTTTTCTGGATGTGGAAGTCATACTCTAAATAGAATTTTCCACTTTATTGTGAGAAAACGTTAGAAGGGTTGTGGCACATGCTGTAAATTATCTGAAGTAATGGGTCACTTCATTTATGACGTGGCAACATATTTGAATTTTGGGTTTATATTGTATGTTTAAAGATATGTGGTTTTTATCTAAAAATCAAGAGTTGTAAGGGTCTATAACTAAAGAACCCTAATTTTTAATAGAACTTTTGAAGTCTTTTTACATGAGATTAAATTTGCTATTAAATTTTCACTAAAAAAATGTGGGAAAATAAGACGGGTGAACATATATTTAGTATTATATCACAAATTGTTTGGTAATTATAAGATTAAATGCCATTTCTTAGGTTGAATGTGTCACATAATTATAAGATTAAATGCTTCACGTACTCACATTTAAATGCAAATATATTTTATCGTAGCATTTATTTGAAAGATTTCGTTCCCGAACGTTTCCTGTATAGAAAGATCTATCTGTTGTTCCCTCAATTATTTCTCTGCTATTTTTCATGGTTATACTGCAACAGGTAGGTGTGCGTATGCACGTCTATTTACGAGTCCTTTTGTTTTTCTGCCGTTTCCAATTTATCTTGTTCAATTTCCGTTCAATATTTTTTATTGGATTTTGCTTTTTGGACAGGACTTTGTTTTTCTAGCTTGTCCAATGCAATCCACTCTAAGTTATTATCCGAAACAAATTAGTTTCCCAACGAATACTAATATCTACAACAAAATCGTCTTCAAACCAAATTCAAAGGCAGAAGCCAAATTAATTGACGCCAAGAAACACAGTGAGTCGGAGAAAAGGCCAAGGATGCGAATCAACTGTCAATATACCACTCTTCGTGCCATCCACCCAAACTTAATCAAAGTAATTGTTTGATAAAATGTATTTACGTTTTGAATCTGTATGGTGTAACATGGAAAATGTCGGGTGGAAGGAGTAAAAATGCGGTGTGGTTGCAAAGGTTAGGTGGTGGCGCTGAAGAGAGCACTGAAGATGGTTGTTGATCGCCCCGTTTTGCCAATAAATGTTAGTAAGAAGCTGCCTTTTCCTCGGTAATTTATTTTTTTATCTGAGAAGATTAGGCGGCCCTTTCTGGATGAGAGATTTTTCAATGTGACCAGCACACGAGATGGTACACCATGTGCTACTATACAAGTGGTAGGATATGTGTGTTAAAAAGTTAATAACTTAAAAAATAAAATTTCTTACCATTTACATAAAAACACGTGGTGTACCATCTGTGTTCCCGTTACAATGAAAAATTTCTCATTCTGTATGACTTTGTGCTAACCCTACCCCAAAGGACACTTGGACAGCCATACTTGTGCTAGGCTAACGAAATTTATTAATTTATCATCAATAGGAATCGATCGTATTATCTACCTGTGTGTATTTTGTGGATGCGTATTCACAAAACAAATCAATAAAGATCAAGTTTCTAAACTTGTTCATCCATGTCAAGCAAAAAAGCAACGTCATTTGAGGTTGGAGGGGGCAATTGTTCCATCTGTTGGGGAATGAAGAGTATGGATGGTCTAGATTGAGAGACGTGTCAGTTGGTGAAGAGAGGAGTTAATTAGGTTGTTATATATTATGTTGGAGAAATGGACCAATGGTCATGCTGTTGGAAAGGCTGTTAAGCCTACCTGTATCAGTGTTACTATACAAGTGAATACTAGTAAAATTTTCATCATTACGAAAATATATAGATTCTCATTTCTACTCCTCTAAGCTTCTCTTTCCCTACTTTTTCTGTCTGTTCATTACTTCTCATACTTGGTTAACACCATGCGCCAAGATCTCCTTAATTGGGGAAAGAATCCGCACTAATCGGGTTTTTAGGAACATATCGAGAGACCTAGACATCAACTAAATCACGAACATAGATCTTCATAGAATTTTTGGTAGACAATCGCTCAAGATCCACACAAATTATTATTTTTTTGGTGAGAAAATCTAGATTATTTTCATATAGCAAACCACAGTACCATAATGTAATTGAACATAATGTCGCATATATGTATATGAAAATTCTCTAGAGAGTAAAAAGGGTGGGTACATCATTGTTTGGGTCATCCCATGTATTCTTCAATGACTTTATCAGCTTCATCAACTGGATTATTCGTCTCAGCTTCAATGGTAGTCCTAAGTCCTAACATTCTCTGTAGTGAGGTCTAGTTTCACGTCTTGAACTCACTTCAAGTAGTTTCTTCCAGATGCTTCCAGAGTGGTAAAGTCTAGTTTGTTAAGATTCGACATGGTGTTGCAATGGAAGGAGCAAGATCAATCATGATCAGTAGTCTGGGTGAAAAAACATTCATAGTCAAAAGTAGAATGTTCGAGTTTTGTGGACATGTTTGGTTTAAATTAGCATGAAAAACTTCGGGTTTCATAGGTGTATGTTTATGAAACTTTGGGTTTCCATGGTAATTGTTGACCCTAAAAACTACCTAACCTACATGGCACACATTCTGAGTAACTAATAAATTAACTACGTCCTTCAATCGAATGCGGAGCGTATTAACTCGTCGGCCAAGTTCGGCTAGGGAGTAAAATGTATGTTGATGTAGCGTTGGGCGCGCTGTCGACTTCTTGATCTTACGACTGTGGCTGGGGAAGGAATAAGTCTCGGCCTTCGTGTTCTAGAGCCTGAAGACAAGGCTAATAGTTTTACTAAGTTCAATATCAAATTCGGCTTTTAGTGTGCTGAATGTAGTAACCTGGTAACATTTCACTTCGCCGAGAAGGCTGATGAGATGACCTCTACCAACAAGGACTCGGAAATCCTTGTTGACCGAGACTTGGATAAGTAACCAGTTGGTCTTGAAGCAGTGCTGTTTATCTAAACTAAAGGTGCTCCTCGGTTGGCTGATTTTACGGCTCTAGTGCTGTTTATCCAAACTGAAGATGTTGCCAGTTGCCTCCACAGTGTTGTTTATCCAAACTGAAGATGTGTTGGCGGGAAACAAGAGAATAAAAATATCAAGGTGTTTGAGAGGTTTGCCAGAGTAGTTGTGTGTTGAATTGGAGCTCTCTTCTTGTTGCGGTATGTCTCGTATTTATAGAGCTAGTATGTTTGATGACCACATTGTATAATTGCATTCCAAGAAGTACCAAAGCTGCCAATAATATTCCTAAGAATATCTTTTAATTACCCCATGGATTACCACTTAGTACGTACAGTCTAGTGGTATTTCTCTTCACTTGTAAGTGAGAGGTCTTAGGTTCGATTATTGCCAAAGGCGAATTTGAACCACATTATTGCTAGCTCTATTGTGAGGCTTAGTCCACCCCTTCCTCTTAGTGTAGGTAATATCGTCTATTCAAAAACAAAAAAATTACCCCACGGATTACCATTCAAACTTGGTTTGGTGAAATCACGCCATTTGGGCTTAGTTTGTCACCACGTGCATGCAATCTAATCTTTATTTTCAATTTCCACCCTTTGCATGCAATCCCATCTTCAAATTAGTTGGTGGATTTGATAATCATCGTGCCATATTATGACTCCACTCATGATAGCGTGGTATTATCCCACACAACATTGTATTAAATCACTACGACTTTATCACCCAGCTGTGCTCTAGATGATAGTAAGTCTAGATTATTCAATATATTATTAATAGATAATCATTATGATGAAAATCACAATATTATTCTCTAATAATAACCAAAAATTATCCTGACTCGGCCATCTAACGGCTTAAAACTTTGCTCACTCAACGGCCTAGATTGCATTGGTTGATGATGTTATTTTGGATCCAAACAATACTATATTTGAAACTTCGGGTTCCAATTGAAGGTATGAACACTAAACTTCAACAAATCTTGATGGATCCGACGAGATTTCGACTGGAAACTTGTTGGTTTGTTGTGAGATGAATGGGTTCAACGAAGAAAGACGGCCGCAGGTCGTCGACGGTGAGGATCATCGTTGGCTCTGCCAGGCGGCGGCTTAGTGAGGTTTGGGAAGACGACGTGAAACGTCATTGTTTTGGAGGTCCCTGTGCTCAGCTGTCGGAGCTTGGCTCCTCGACTTGGTGGGGCGGTTGCTCGGCACGACTTATGGCTTCAAGCCGTGGCATAAGCAGCTCGGTTTAGTGCGAGCTCAAGGCTTCCGGTCCAAGTTTTAGAGTTTTTTTTTTCTTTTTTGTTCATTTTCTTTTCTTATATCACATAGATACAATTTACCACAATTATAACATTAATAACAATATAACTACGAACAATAGTTGGAGTTGAATATATATTTGGATAAGGGAAAATTAGGGTTCATGCTCAACAGTGAATGTTTCATGCAATCAGACCGAAAAAATATTTATCGACAATTAAGATCGTGTTTTAGAAGAACCTGGATTGCGATGATAGATCTTGTGAATTGGTTTGTAATAGAATTTTCTTAGCACTGCATCAGGAGCATGCTGATAACGTCTTGTGGTCTATTATTTTCGGGATGTGACAAAGACAGAGAAAGAATTGAGGAATTTATGGGATATGTTTTCCATTGCCTATGCGGCTATGCCTTTAATACAAATCATAATAGGAAAGAATCAATGTCACAAGATTATCAATATTATTGTAAAAAGTGACAAAAAATACCTAAGTCCATTAGTTACGGTTGTTGCAGTCCTATTAGATTAGGAATGTGATTGTGTAAATCCTAATGTATCTAGGGATATCTTGGAATATTCTCTAGGGGTTAGATATTATCATGTTAGAGTTGTAATCCTATTAGGATAAGGAATTAACCTTCCCTTCTACTATAAATAAAGGCACAATGAGATGGAATAGAACACACCTCATAATTACATATCTCTCTCTTTCTGGCCTCCATAATTGTTTAGTAAATTATGCCTATAACATGTTATCAACACATTCTTGACACTGCGCTAAAGAAAGTTTATTCTTCAATTAGGGGAGTATTACGTTTTAATCACTCTCTTTATGATTATTTTATTATTTTATTGAATTGAACTACATGTTTTTAATTCAATTTAATTTATTATTTTTTTTGTTGAACGTGATACAACGTATTGGAGATGTAATTTTGGCTTTTCGAGAAGGATCTTCTGCAAATTCAAAGGCTCAATTGCTTTCTACCAATCAGGTTCTTTTAAAATAAATTAAGATATTTGAAACAACCATGAAGCATGAAAACATTCTCCATAATGCATGAACCCCCTATATTTATATTTTCCTTTCAATTATATATATTGCATATGTGTTCATATATTTTATCAATATATATATATATATATATATATATTTGTTCATGCAATACGCAATTATGTTATGTGGAATTTGTGAGTCAAAGCAATCAAATAAATTAGAAACACTTAGGGTTTGAAAAAGTGTTGGAAAAAAAAAATCTAAGATTTCTATTTTTTTTTTGTACGACTGAGCTGCGGCTTTAAGCCACGCCCAGCCAACAACGTGTTGTGCCAAGCCTGAAGCTTGGGTATGCGATATGGCAGCCCTTTGGGCTTTGTGCTAAAATTGGACCAAGCTTACGCTTGGGTCCTTGATGCATGGGCTTCACGACCCGCGATCTGTTCTAGAAACTAGCAACCATTGCTTGGCTTTTCCAGATTTGGCCTACTTCTTAGAAGGCAGCAATAGTTGGGCTTGTCCCGTGTCAACCAGAAGCCAGCAAAAGCTGGGCTTCCTTTGCGCCATTGCCCAAAGCCAGCAAGCCTAGCGTTGTTGGGCTTTGCCCCCTTCCCTGGCTCGCTAACATGTAGTCAGGTTGGGCTGCATTGTAGCCATGTTCCTAAGGCCCAACAGCTAAAGGGACTTGACCTATGACTTTGCAGCCAGCCCAAGTGTCCTGGGCTACGTCCTTCTATGTCTTTTTATTTTTGACCCAATGCCATGTATTGGCATCCCCACTTCATAACCATACCCATATAATTTTTGGGTAGTTTTTGGTTAACGCTAATTAAGCTATAATTCACTTGTCACTTGGCCTGTTGGAAATTGAAGCTAATAAGACCTGAATGTCATTATTTTGCTTCCACAATCGACCCTATATGGTCTGATCTATTGAATTAATTAAAAATGACCAACAGTCCATTAATCTGACAAGGCATGCAAAATTATTGGCCTGAAGCCCACTTTTGGACATTAAAGATTTAATATTTTATTTTTTTCTTTGAACCATTGACTACCTTTCGTAGTCTCGAAGCACTCACACTTGAGTTCCTAAAGCAACCCAAATCCACTACACTTAGTTGTACATTGTATTCTGTGTTCTTACAGTTACATCCTTTTATGAACCAGAAGTTCATAACTAAACTCAAATTTGTAGTTTTGAATTTAGGGCCTTTGAAACCCGAAGTTTTCATAAAACAATACACCCATGAAAACCCGACGTTTTTCATGTAAACCATGTCTTAGAACCCGAATGTTCTAACTTTGATGCTTATGGATATCTTATTTCCATAGCACCAATCACAATCTTGTTCCCTCCATTCAGTGGATTGTCGAACCATAACAAGTTCGATTTCATTGATTTGGACGTTTCTTAAAAGAAACCACTTTATATGGGTACAAGACGTGAACCTCCACTTGACTATCAAGACCCTGAGAGACCATTGTAGCTAACAATGGCATGGAAGAGCTGAATAAGCCTTCGTCATGATCTTCATTCGAAGACTTATGCCCGAAGCATTACAAATGGAAATACCTCCGTAATGAGGATTTCATGGTTGTTTTGCTCGCTCCTACAAACTGTCTAATCATGAAAGACATTGCCTGAAGCACACTATGATTATGTCCATGAATGAGTACGATTTTGAAGTTTTTAAATCCGATCGAATTTTGACTGGAGAATACATTTTCTTGTCATTCCATATTTCTAACCCGCTACTGAGGTAGCCATATAAAGAACGAAAGTTTACCAAATTCTCGGATTTGATTACTACCACAAACGTGAGAGAAAGGTATAAACCCAACTTTGGCTGAAGTCTAATGAATGGTATAAATCCAGTTTGGCTGAAGTCTACTGAATGGCTCAACCAAGTTCAGTCAAAGCCTACTGAAAGGTGATGCCCTGCTTCTGAAGGGATGCACCGAAGGGCATACTCTGCTTCAGCAGAGTTACACTAAATGGTATTTTTCTGCTTCGGCAGAGGCCTACTAAACAAACCCCTCCAGCCTCGGCTGGAGCCCACTGGACCCAAGTTTGGGTATGACTCTCTCACAATCCAATTTCGAGTTTGTTTTTACAACATATGGTAGAATTAGGGCCTACCAAGGTGTGGCATTATGCCCGAAGCGTGATCCTTGGCACCTAAGACCTAAAACTTCAAGAATAAGGAATAATATTTCCAAAGCTTAACCCCTGCAGACTAGATCATTGGTTATGCACCTGTTCATTACAAACGGAAATACTTCCCTCTTGATGGAATAGATCATTGGTTATGTACCAGTTCATGCCCCTACCAATGTTGTTGAGGAGTACCTTTCTAGTAGTCAATATGTGAAACTAATTTTGCTCCACCAAACATCATTGGAAGAGCAGAATTTTGATATGGATAGCCTTGTTGGCCAAATCCCCTTAGTAAACCATTTACTTTGTGAACATTTCTTTATGTTCTTGGATTCCAGTTTGGTGTTTATTTTAGTTATGGATAATGTTATTGATATTGTCCTCGAATATGAGTTAATTGAATCATGTTTCTTGTATACATGTGACCAAATTCAATTAAACACGTGAGGTTCGAATGTGGGAAAGTTGTTTAGATGAATGTGATACTACGCACACTAACTAAATCACATCTGTAACAACGACTTAAGGTCCATCCAACCTGATTAAGAGCATTGGCACGCTCTTCGTTGTATGAATGGTACTAAATTACCATTTAAGAGACCTTATATTCTCACAGTTCTAGAAGAACGTCGTTGAGTTTTAACGATATTCAAGACAATAATGATCATGAATGAAACCACTGAACAAAATAGAGTGGAATATCTTTGCACCACCTCCAAAAATAAGCCTAAAGCTTTGCTTTGGGGCCAATGAGTTGTCTCCCAACTGGAAACACGCCATATATGGCCGGCCTGGAGCCTGGTGATTCAAGCAGTTTATTTGCTTTGGCACGACCTTTTGGGACACTTAAGTCTAACAATGATGCCACGACACATCAACTTACTCGAAGTAAAGATCTTGTGCCTATAAGCACACTTTGCCAAGCCTGCTCGTTGGAAAATTGATTTCCTAAATCATCCCTCGGAAAGAGACGAAATCACCCTTTTTCATAATGGATTCAAGGGAATATATGTGGCCTAATCCAACCAAAATGTAGACCATATAAATATTTATGGTATTGGTTGATGAATCGACAAACTGGTTACATGTTTATCCACACACATTACTACTAAACCTTCTGGCTGATTTTAAGGGTTCACCACCCTACTTATCCCTTAAAGTCTGGGAGACTGGATAATGCTGGAGAGTTTATATTGACAATTTTCGATAAAGTATTGCATGTCTTTTGGGTTTATAATTGAACATTGAATTCGCATGTTCACCTAGTGATCATAAAGCGCAATTTAAATGATCGCCCGGACCTTGGTGAACGTACCAAGTTTTCGACTTGCCATTCCAGCAGTAAAGCCACGCTAAACTTATACAACTGCACATTCTTGTGAAAGGTTAAACAAGCTAGCATGCATATACGAAGTTTTATCCATTGCCAATAAGCAACATAGTCGATAAACTTCACCTCTGCCAAGCACGGAACAACCTACACCAAGTCCTAAAGTGTTGTGATACTTGCTACGCAACCTACGGAATTGGAAAAAGTCAAGGTTAACAACTTTGCGAAGTTCTACACCTTCACCAACGGCTGCATAGACTACGCGACATGTTTGCTTATAAAAAAGTACCATGCCTGCTAATGGTCTATAAAGTCTAAAGGTTAGAGCATAAACAAAAGAAGCGAAGATGGAGAAAAATGAAGGGAACAAGTTTATTAAATTTTCTAGCAACATTGATAAACAACTAGCAAAGATCGAAAGAGTTCAAGCAAAACAAATGCAACAAGGAAAACAAAGAAAATTTGATGTGAAATATAATAGCACGCAAATTAAACCTTCTTATTGACAATTGTAGTAAAGATGTAAGTAGGGATCATTCTAGGCCTGGGATTAGGAGGGATTGCTAATCTACTTAAAATTAACTCAAAAACACAAAACTAGGTTTAAAAACACTTAACTAGACTCAAAGACATCAAAACAAACTAAAGAGATTCAAAACAGCACAAAATAATCAAACAGACTCAAACTAGACACTAAAGGGTGATTTGGAAGAAAGTTGATTTTAACTTGACTCAAAACACTTAAAAACACAAGTTTGGACAACTTCTAACTAATTTGACACAACAAAGTAAAGGAGATTGGGTTTTTGATGAATTTAAAGTAAAGACAAGTAGATTAAAGACTTAAACAAGTTTGGCACGAAATTGGGGGAAATTCTGGGTGATTGGCTAGCTAGAGGGTTCTTCTCCACACATAGCATGCATACAAATCGATTTCCAGTTGCTTTTCCAATAAACCATGAACCTCAACACCTCAGATTAACCATGAACATCACTAATTGACCCTCAGATTTTCCTTAAGTCATTGAATTGGATGGATAACGCATCGGCAACCAAATTATTCTTCAATAGTTCCCTACATGAACAACATAATAGAGATACAATCAAAGATCATTAAGCTTTGTGAAAATCATAAGCATTGACAAGGCATTCCTAACTATGAACAGCATGCTACTCTTGCCAGGAATTTACTTAACACGATTGTGACTAGCAACCTTCACTACTTATGAATATAAGTTCATAACAATTAGGTGAAACTCCTTTATATTCTATCATCAAATTCATGCATGCAAACTAAGTATGCATCCTTAATCAACAAACAAGAATAAGTTTTGAATCAAACAGTTAAGTAAATTGCATTCATGATTTATGAACTCACAACTAGAAGTAATCAATTCATATTGCAAATATGATCATGGCTTTGAATTCTCCTCTAGCCAAAACGAAATTAGTTCCTCATGTTTGCACTCAAACAAAGAAAACTTAAATTAAACATTGAAAACAAAAGATAGAATACACCTAAGAACGTTTCAACAATCCAATCTTGAATGGTAGGCACGGCTCCAAGGGGTCTTCTCTCCTTTTTCCTTGAAAAGTTGCGGCACAAGGTGTATGTGTATGAAGGATGGCTGTGCGTTATGAATTCTGGTGAAGGATTAATGATGGCGGGTTAGGATCCTTTTGGTGCAGCATAAACATATATTTAAAAGGGAGAAATCCTAATTAATTTTGGAGAAGGATTTGCAATCCAAATCCACAAGGAAAAAGGCTAACTAAATCAGAATCCAAGAGGGAAAAGGAAAGACAGGGTGCGGCAACATCCTTAAAGGAAAGGGATTTAGGCCTTCTAAAACATATATTTAAGTGTCCCAATATAATTAGGGATCCTCTCGGCAGCTGGAACATAAGTAGAAAAAGATTAGGATTGACTAAGTCAAAAGAAGGTAGCTTGACTCATGTTTCCTTCTTTGCAGCTGATTCCTTGTCTTCCAAGTCTTGAATTAATTTCTTCAACTCTTTAGCATATTCCTAGCCTTTCTTGAACTTCAATTTCGTCCATCCACCTTGCTCCAAGCATGTGCTAACCATTCCAAGCCCAAAACTGCTCTAAAATGCTCCAAATTGCCTTTTCTTGCCACTTTAGCCAATTAAACCTACAAACACACGAAAATAGCTTAAATCACTATAATAAATAGAAACTAACTAAGTAAATGCAAGGAAATAGGGTAACAAAGTCACATAAATATGCTCCTATCAAATTCCCCCACACACAAACAAAACACAATCTAGACCTTCCAACAATTGCCTCAAGGATTTTCAATACAACATGACATATATAAAATCACTACTCCCATAGATTTTAGCTCTCTTTACACTTGAGCAAACACTTAACCACAGTCACCACTCACTAGCTCGCATTTAATCAATTAAAACAACATTTCAAAAGTAGTAACATGCCTTAGAGAATTCCCTCAATTCCTCACCGGTTATACTCTCTATTTTCACACAGATTTTCTAACTACACTCCCTACACTAAGTATATGTGAGAAGATTGATGTAAACATATAGACTAGCACTCACATATGTTATAACAAAGAAAGCACTTTTCTGGAATTATGAACATGTATATGATCTCATGAACGGAATGCCACTACTTAGAAGTGAGAACCAGGGATTCCATATGATCATACCAATTTCAAACTCCACATATTGAAACACATAACAATCAAGATAAAAGTCTAAGGGTTGTAACGGGGCTAAGGTAATGGCTAACAAAGAAAAGTAAAGGATAAACAAGGGTTCTTAAAGCAATAGTAAGCAAAGTAATGAAATAAACACTTAGAATTCACTTTTGAATGTAGAAATCAACTTTTAACACCCATGGGAGATTCACACAACACTTAGGGCCAGATTCAAACTTTTGGACCCTTTCTTCAACAACCAATACTTGTAAGCTCATTCTCACTTATTTCTCAACTCTTTTTCTTTTTTTTTCTTTTTTTTTATTTTTTATGAAAACCTTCCCCCACACTAGTTTTTCTGCAATATGTAGATCAAAAGGAATTCCCTCTAAGTCATGCTTCACTATCCTTTAAGAACAAGGGTATGGATAGTCCTAATCTAGGCTAGGTAAGGATAATGTGGCTAACAAAGAAAATAGGCTAAATAAGGCTCAAAAGGGTTAAACCTACAATACATATGCAAAGGATAAGGCTTTTTGGCTCTGGTTTAACTAAACAACTTCATCTTATTGTATGTTATGCACTCAATATCATGCCTTGAATGAAACGGGCATGAGTTCTAGTATTTGGATCTATAATGATGAAAACGCATTCTAAGTAACAACCAAGCAAAGAAATAATGAGATCATGCAACGACTTTAGAAAACAAGAAATCACAGATTAATAACTCTCCAAATAAAGTTTAGGCTCAAATCTCTCAGGGTTGTAGCGTTAGTTTGAGTTTCTTCCTTCAAGCATGTTACAAAAACTGATTTTTTTCCTTTTGTGATTACATGTGAATTCGTAAACAACAACTACAACTAAGCATAAACCAAAGAGCAAATCAAACATCCATCCATGTTTGTAACTTTATTTAACATTCATGCGATTAAAAACCAAATCCTCATCATTGTGTTGGAAGGTACCCTAAGCCACAAACAAACAAACAAAAACGACTCTAAAAATGACTCTTTTTGGGTTTTTCAAAACTTTTTCGAATATTTTTTTTCAAATTTTCGTATTTTCCTTTCAAAACACATTAAAACACTTCAAAACATAATAAAAACACTTAAAAACAGTGACTAACAACTTTAGAAGTGATAGGTGATAAAATCTGATGAAATTTCATGAAAAACACTTTGTTTACCCCCCAACACTTATCAAACATTGTCCTCAATGTTTCAAACATAGACTCACACACAAACAATCAAACAACTAATAAACATGACATGTATGGCAAAGTAAAAGCAATAAAGAGTAGGGTTCAGGAACACAAATCTGATTGTGGATTGTTGGAGATTCCTAGGTCTTCTTTATTTGAATGCATAGGTTGCCTCCCAAGAAGCGCTTGCTTTAACGTCTTCCAACCGGACGATGGCTCTCTTTAAGCTTCATTAGAGCCCACGGCATGGAGTGGTACATCATCCACCACATGATCCTCAAAAAGGTCATAATAAGCTTCAAGCGGTGTCCATTCACTTTGAATTCTTGTCCGGTCTTTAAACTTTGAATTTGGACTGCACCATAAGGAAAAACATTAGTAACAACAAAGGGACTAATCCATTTAAAACGTAACTTACTGGGAAACAAACGGAGGCGGGAATTGAAAAGTAGCACTTTTTGCCCTATTGAGAATGTCTTGCTACAAATCATCTTGTCATGGAATGCCTTTGTCTTCTCCTTGTAAATGCGAGCATTCTCATAAGCCTCATGCCTAATCTCTTCAAGTTCATTCAATTGAAGCTTCCTATGAATTCCAGCCACATCTATGTCCATATTGAATGTTTTGACAGCCCAATGCGCCTTGTGCTCTAATTCCACGGGAAGATGGCACGGTTTGCCATAGATAAGCCGAAATGGGGACATTCCAATGGGTGTTTTGTAAGCCGTACGATATGCCCACAGTGCATCATCCAAACGCAAGCTCCAATCTTTCCGAGTTGGTCCAACGGTTTTCTCCAAAATCTGCTTAATTTCTCTATTCGAAACCTTGGCTTGGCCACTTGTTTGGGGATGATAAGGTGTCGAAACCTTATGCGTGACATTATATTTCTTGAGCAACGCCTCGATGGTTTGATTGCAAAAATGAGAACCTCGATCACTTATGAGCACTCCAGGCATCCCAAATCTGGAAAAGATATTAGTTTTAACAAAATCTATGGGTGGCTTTTGCTTCCACCCATTTTGACACATAATCAACCGCAAGCAAAATATAATTGAAACCATGTGAGGGAGGAAAAGGACCCATGAAATCAATGCCCCAAACATCAAAAATTTCAACAGAGAGAATGGATGTTTGCAGTATTTGGTCTCTTTGACCTATGTTTCCTGTTCTTTGGCAATAATCACATGTTATGCAAAAAATTCTAGCATCCTTAAATAGAGTAGGCCAATAAAATCCACATTCAAGAACCTTAAGTGTTGTCCTTTGGGTGCCAAAATGACCCCCACATGCATACGTGTGACAGAAAGTTAAAATTGAATGAAATTTGGATTCATGCACACACCTACGTAAAATCTGATCAAGGCAATATTTCCACAAGTATGGGTCATCCCACACATAAAACCGTGAATCCTTTTTGTGTTTATCACGTTAGTGCTTGTTTAGGGTGCTTGGAACTTGTTTAGCTACTAAATAATTCACCAAATCTGCATACCATGGCTCACTTACCTCAATGGACAACAATTGCTCATCTGGAAATGTTTCTGGAATGGGTAAGGACTCCTCGTCATGCACCAAAAGGCTCAATTGGTCAGCCACCACGTTTTCACTCCCTTTCTTGTCCTTAATTTCAATATCGAACTCTTGGAGAAGAAGCATCTAGCGAATAAGCCTTGGTTTGGCTTCTTTCTCCGTAAGCAAATACTTCAAAGCTACGTGATTAGAATAAACAATGACTTTAGTTCCAAGTAAATAAGAACAAAACTTATCTAATGCAAACACAACATCAAGGAGTTCTTTTTCAGTGGTGGAGTAGTTCAATTGGACGTCATTCAAGGTCCGGGAGGCATAATAGATGATATGTGGCTGCTTGCTCTTCCTTTGACCTAAAACAGCTCCAATTGCATAATCTGAGGCATCACACATGAGCTCAAATGAAGGCTCCAATCTGGTGGAATGATGATAGAGGCCGAAGTGAGCAATTCCTTGAGGTGGTTGAAGGCTTTCTCACATTCCCCGTTGAAGTCAAAGGGCACATCCCTTTGAAGGAGACGGCAAAGAGGTTGGGATATCTTCAAAAAGTCCTTGATGAACCGTCTATAGAATCCTGCACATCCAAGAAAAGAACGAACCTCTTCCACAGAAGTGGGAAAGGGTAAGTAGCGTACAAGATTTATTTTTGATTTATCAACCTCAATTCCTTTTTCAGAGATTATGTGACCCAAAACTATTCCTTGTTTTACCATAAAATGACATTTTTCCCAATTTAAAACAAGGTTAGTTTCAATGCATCGTTTCAAGATTAAGGTGAGATTAGCCAAGCAATCATCAAACGAATCACCAAAAATAGTAAAATCATCCATCAAGACTTCAATGATCATTTCAACATAATCTGAAAAAATACTTATCATGCATCTTTGAAATGTGGCTGGTGCATTGCATAAACCGAATGACATTCGACGATAAGCAAATGTACCAAATGGGTAAGTGAAAGTGGTCTTTTCTTGATGTTCCGGTGCTATGACAATCTGATTATAACCCGAATAACCATCAAGAAAACAATAAAATGCATGACCAGCTAACCTTTCAAGCATTTGATCAATGAACAGCAAAGGGAAGTGATCCTTCCTTGTATGGTCTTGAGCTTCCTATAATCAATGCAAACTCTCCAACTGATTTGGACACGGGTAGGCACAAGTTCATTATCTTCGTTCTTCACCACAGTGACTCCGGATTTCTTTGGAACAACTTGGACCGACAAAACCCAACGACTATCAGAGATTGGATAGATCACTCCACAATCAAGTAGCTTGATAATCTCCTTTTTCATGACTTCCATCATTAGAGGGTTAAGTCGGCGTTGAGCCTCTCGAGATGGTTTAGCCCCCTCCTCCAAAAGTATACGATGCATGCATGTGGTAGGGCTTATTCCCTTGATGTCAGCCAAGGTCCATCAAATGGCTATTTTGCATTCTTTTAACACCCTCACCAACTTCTCTTCTTCTTGTGCCGTGAGTAAGGAAGAGACTATAACAGGGAAAGTCTCTTGGTCTCCCAAGAAAACATACTTCAAATGGCTTGGTAACGGTTTAAGTTAGAGGAAGGGTGCCTGAATTACTAAGGGTAGCAATTTATTAGTCGAAACTGAACTTGAAATTGCGATTAAAGGCTTACCATATTGTTGTAGCAACGATTCAGCCACCATCTCAACCACTTCTTCACTAGGGTGCATGGCAAGGATGTCTTCATGCATGCCATGGGTGAGCATAGGTCCTGCTCCTTCGTTTTTTAGGCCCATTCCTTTCGTAATGGTTGTTTCAAGGGCATCCTCATTCAAATTTTCAAGGTATTGTTGCGCCAATGAATCAATTATATCAATAGAAAAACAAAAATGATCATCAATAAGATACTTCATAGCTTCAGAAATGTTAAAATTAATAATCTCGCCATCAAATTCCATTGTTAACGTCCCCTTGAACACATCTATCTTGGTGCGGGCTATTTTCATGAATGGTCTTCCAAGTAGGACCGGCAAAGTAGGAGAATGGGCCGAATCTTCCATGTCAAGCACATAGAAATCAGCTGGAAAGATTAAGTGATTAACCTACACCAAAACATCTTCCAAAACTCCGTTTGGATATGCATAAGAACGATCGGCTAATTAGAAAATAACACCATCATTTTTCAGCTCTCCTAAGTTCATAGATGAATAAATAGAATATGGCATGACATTAATGGATGCACCTAAATCTAACATGGCATGCTCAAACTTAGTATTGCCAATAACACAAGGGATTGTGAAACAACCTGGATCTTTGCATTTAGGAGGCAATTTCCTTTGTAAAACTGCAAAAACATTCTCACTTACCCTTACCACTTCCTTGTTCGAAATCCCCTTCCTTGTTGTGCAAAGTTCTTTCAAGAATTTGGCATACTTTGGAACTTGTTTGATTGCATCAGGGAGTGGAATATTGACTTGCACATTTCTAAATGTATCAAGAATGTCCTTGTCATTCTCTTCTTTCTTAGATTGCATAAATCTGCGAGGGAAAGGTACATTGGGTGGAATAGGGTTAGAATTAACGGAACTTGAACCAATCTTACCTGTGTTAGATGGATTAGGGGGTGTAGGGGGTTGCGGCAAGGATTGCTCAATCCTTGACGTGGCCTTGTCTTGTTCCTCCTTCTCGAATTGCAATTTCTCGCCCTCCTTTTAGCTTGATTTGGATGGTTTTGGTTCAGTTCCAATTTCTCTTCCACTTCTCAATGTGATGGCCTTTGCAGATTCAAATCCTCCCTTTAGATTCACAATGGTTGAACTAGGCAGTTTGCCTTGTTCTCTGAATTGGCCCATGAATTCCGCCATTTGCCCCATTTGCTTCTCCAATTCATCCACCTTTTTGGCTTGATTTTTCATTCCCTGTGTCAAATAGGTGAGTAATTCAATAACTTTATCATTATCCAAAAACGTACCTGAATTTGGTTGGGCCGGAAGTGGTTGAGGTTGCATTGGTGCATATGGCCTTTGAAAAATCCTAGGTGTTGGCTGTCGAAATCGTCCTTGTTGTTGGGTTTGTTGAGGCTCTCTCCACTTCATGTATGGATGATCTCTCCAGCCCGGATTGTAAGTGTTGACATATGGATCATATTTGGGCTGATTTTGGCCTTGAAACCCAATGGCGTTGGCACGTTCCCATCCTCCATTCTCGATCAATTGAGGGCATTCTTCAAATTGGTGTCCTTGTATAGAGCACACGCCACATATTGTGTTTTCTTGCATTTTGGGTCTTTCAACAACCTGTGACACAAGAAGAGTGAGATTAGCCAATTGAGATTGAATTTCAGATATTGCACTTACCTCATTCACATGTTGCTGCCGTGGGGGGTCTTTCTGTCCAACTCCTTTGTATTGTTGTGCATTCAAGGCTCGGTTGGCAATTAGGGTCTTGGCAGCAACGGGTGTTTTGTTAACCAAAGCTCCTCCCGCCAAGACATCTAGCATTTGTCTCTCAATTGGAAGAAATCCTTCGTAGAAATATTAAATTAGAAGCTTTTCTTTCATTTGATGTTAAGGGCATGATGCAACTAGAGTCTTGAAACGCTCATAATACGCTGGAAAGGATTCTCCTTGGTTTTGTTGAATGCCACTAATCTTCTTTCTCAAAAGAATGACTCTTGAAGTTAGGAAATTTTTCTCTAAGAATGCTCTCTTCATACTTCCCCAAAAGGTGACAATTCCAGGTGCCAATTCATACAACCAATCCTTAGCTTTTTCCAAAAGAGAGAATGGAAAAGCTTTCATCTTCAAAATGTTGCCATCCACGTTGATTAGGGTCATGCTTGAACATACCACTTCAAATTCCGTCAAGTGCTTGTTTGGATCTTCCATGGACAACCCATGGTATTTGGGAATATGATGCAGCAAGCTAGACTTCAATTCAAACTCATCGATCTTGTCTTTAGTTGCCCTAGGATATTGAATGCATAGGGGTATGGCATTGTCCAATCCTGAGGCTGAAAGTTCCTTGATTGTTCGATTATCCGCTGCCATGACTTATGCTTCCTCTAATTCCTAAGTCGTGGCCTTTTCTTCCTCTTCTACTTCTTCAAACTTAGATTCTGAGCGAGAACTAGGTGGATTAGGTTCTGGTTCTTTCATCTTCCTTCTCAAAGTTCATTCAAAATCGTCGTCAAAATCAAAGATATGCTCACGAACCGGTTGAGAACTTCGAGTTAGAAACAAGTACCTAAAAACAAGAAAACAAAACAAAGTCAGAAACTAAAACAAAATACACGAAAAAGAAACAAGGGGGACTTTGCTAATCCCCGGCAACGGCGTCAAAAATTTGATGTGAAATATAATAGCACACAAATTAAACCCTCTTATTGACAATTGTAGTAAAGATGTAAGTAGGGATCGTTCTAGGCCGAGGATTAGGAGGGATTGCTAATCTACTTAAAACTAACTTAAAAACACAAAACTAGGCTTAAAAATACTTAACTAGACTCAAAGAACTCAAAATAAACTAAAGAGACTCAAAACAACACAAAATAATCAAATAGACTCAAACTAGACACTAAAGGGGGATTTGGACGAAAATTGATTTTAACTTGTCTCAAAACACTTAAAAACACAAGTTTGGACAGCTTCTAACTAATTTGACACAACAAAGTAAAGGGGATTGGGTTTTTGACGAATTTAAAGTAAAGACAAGTAGATTAAAGACGTAAACAAGTTTGGCACGAAATTGGGGGAAATTATGGGTGATTGGCTAGCTAGAGGGTTTTTCTCCATACATAACACAATTGCATACAAATAGATTTCCAATTGCTTTTCCAATAAACCATGAACCTCAACACCCCAGATTAACCGTGAACAACACTAATTAACCCTCAGATTTTCCTTAAGTCATTGGATTGGATGGATAACGCATCGGCAACCAAATTATTCTTCAATAGTTCCCTACATGAATAGCATAATAGAGATACAATCAAAGATCATTAAGCTTTGTGAAAATCACAAGCACTAACAAGGCATTCGTAACTATGAACAGCATGATACTCTTGCCAGGAATTTACTTAACACGATTGTGACTAGCAACCTTCACTACTTATGAATATGAGTTCATAACAATTAGGTGAAACTCCCTTATATTCTAGCATCAAATTCATGCATGCAAACTAAGTACGCATCCTTAATCAACAAACAAGAATAAGTTCTAAATCAAACAGTTAAGTAAATTGCATTCACGATTTATGAAATCACAACTGGAAGTAATCAATTCATATGGAAAATATGTTCATGGCTTTGAATTCTCCTCTAGCCAAAATGAAATTAGTTCCTTATGTTTGCACTCAAACAAAGAAAACTTAAATTAAACATTGAAAAAAAAAGATAGAATGCACCTAAGAACGTTCCAACAATCCAATCTTGAATGGCAGGCACGGCTCCAAGGGGTATTCTCTCCTTTTTCTTTGAAAAGTTGCAGCACAAGGTGTATGTGTATGAAGGATGACTGTGTGGTATGAATTCTGGTAAAGGATTAATGATGGGGGTTAGGATCCTTTTGGTGAGGCAGAAACATATATTTAAAAGGGAGAAACCCTAATTAATTTTGGAGAAGGATTTGCAATCCAAATCCACAAGGAAAAAGGCTAACTAAATCAAAATCCAAGAGGGAAAAGGAAATACAGGGTGCAGCAGCATCCTTAAAGGAAAGGGATTTAGGCCTTCTAGAACATATATTTAAGTGTCCCAATATAATTAGGGATCCTATTGGCAGCTGGAACATAAGTAGGAAAAGATTAGGATTGACTAAGTCAAAATAAGGTAGCTTGACTCATGTTTCCTTCTTTGTAGTTTATTCCTTGTCTTCCAAGTCTTGAATTAATTTCTTCAACTCTTTAGCATATTCCTGATGCGAAACGAATTTGACACACAAATTAAACCCTATTTGTGACAATTGTAGTAATGATGTAAGTAAGGATCGTTCTAACCGGGGATTAACTAGGGGTGCTAATCTAATATAAATTGACTTAAAAACAAAAACTAAACTTAAAGACTCTTAACAAGACTACTATGACTCAGAACAGCTTTGAAACACTCAAAACTGCCTAAAACAATCAAATTGATTCAAACAGACACTAGAACTTAATTTGGACGAAAATACATTTGGTTTTGACTCTAAAGACTCAAAAGGACTCTTTTGGACAGATTTGGAACAAATGAGAAGGGGGGTTTTGATTTTGGACGAATTTAAAAGAAAACAAGTGACTTAAAACTTTAAAACAGATTTTGGACGAAAATAAGAAAAGATTGTAAAAACGAAATTGATGGAATGGAATGGATGGGAAGCTAGCTAAGGGGTTCATCTCCACACATGTTATACTTGCATATAAAATGATTTCCAATTGCTTTTCAATAAACCATGAATTCTCAACGCCCCAGATTAACCGTGAATTGCACTAATTAACCCTCAGATTTTCCTAACGTTATTGAATTGGATGATTGCATACGACAACCCAAAACATTCCCCACAAGTCCCCTACATGATTGCATAATAGAGATACAAGCAAGAATCATTAAGTTCTATGAAAACCATAAGCATTGACGAAGCACTTGTTACTATGATTGCATGAAACTTATGCCAAGAATTTACTTAACGCGATTGAGATCATCAACCTTTACTACTTGTGAATATAATTCCATAACGATTAGGTGAAATTCCTTATATCCTAGCATCCAATTTATGCATGATAATTAAGCGTGCACTCTCAACCAACACACACAAATCAATGTAATTCACATAGATAAGTAAATTGAATTCACAACTTATGAAACGCAATTAGAAGTAATCAAATCATATCGCAAGCATAAACATGTATTTCGAATCCCCCCCTAGCCAAGGGGGGGTTTAGTTCCTCATACGTACAAGACAAAGAGAATTGAAATTAAACATTGAAATCAAAGGAAAAGAAACACCTAAACATTCCAACAACTCAAACTTGAATTGTTTGAATGTTTAGGCCCTCTTCTCTTCCTCTTTGTTGCGGCACAAGGTCTAAGGATAGGTTTTGGGGTGGTATTTGTATGGAGGAATGGATGTGTGATGGTGTGAAGTGTGTATGAATTTCTGAAATGGTGGAGGAAGGCACGGCACCCAGGGAAGTCTCCTTGTTGGTGAGGGAATGCATGGTTTTATAGGGAGAATGGGAGAATATGTGGCTGAATGATTAAGATTGCATGTGGAAAAACAGCTAGGAAAAGTTGATGAATGATGAATGCATGTCACGGCTAGGGGAGTGAATGATTATGGGTGCATGTGGCTGAAATAATGAAGGAAATGCATGTGAGTGACAGCTAGGTTGGTTGGTGGAAAGCTGGAATTGCAAAGGGGAATGCATGTGCACGGCAAGGTGTGGAGAAAGGGGTGAATGTGCATGTGGCTGATTTAAAGAATGGGAGAGAGTGGAAAAACAGCTAGGGTGAATGATTAAAGGGTGTGGCTAGGTTGGAAATGCATGTGGAATGGCTGGAATGAAGGGGGAAGCACGGGTTGGATGGTTCTTTTGTTGATGATTGTGTTGGTGATGAATGTGGAGTGGCTGGAATGCAAGGGGGAAGGTATGGTTATGGTTATGATAAGTCTATGGTGTGGCAAAGGGTGATAAGGGTCAGAAACTATGAAGGGTTGTCTAGAGAATCAATGAAAAATAATGGTGTGGCCTAGAGTGGTAGAAATAGGGTCAAGGATTTAGGCTACCTTGTGCAGCAATGAATAAGGGATCCATAGGTAGGTGCGGCAACCTCTATGGCAGGTTCTAGGATTTCTTGAAACATGTTATTTAGCAACCTAACATGTTTTGGAACCCTTTTTTTGGTTGGAACATAATTGAGGTAAGATTAGGAAACTTCTAAGCCAAGAATAGAAACTTTGGTTTCCAATTTTGAACTCTTTGTTCTTCATTTTCATTTCTTCATCTCTTTATTCATTCTTAGCCTCCTTTGGTCTTCAATTTCGTCCATCTACTTGGCTTTAAGCATATGCAATCCATTTAATGCCCCAAACTACTCCAAAATGCACCAAAATGCACTTTCTTGCTCCTTTAGCCCTTTGGACCTACAAACACACGAAAATAGCTTAAAGTACTAAAATTACTAAGTACTAGCAACATAAATGCAAGAAAACAAGCAAACTAAGGCGCATAAATATGCTCCTATCAATTCCTAGCCCTTCTTAAACTTCAATTTCGTCCATCCCCCTTGCTCCAAGCATGTGTTAACCATTCCAAGCCCAAAACTGCTCTAAAATGCTCCAAATTGCCTTTTCTTGCCACTTTAGCCAATTAAACCTACAAACACACGAAAATAGCTTAAATCACTATAATAAATAGAAACTAACTAAGTAAATACAAGGAAATAGGCTAACAAAGTCGCATAAATATGCTTCTATCAAATCAAACTCCCATTCTCCAATTATCTCCAAATTCGCCTTGGTCCAGTCATGATCTCCCTTGCACAAATTATCAAAAAGCCTATGGCGAGATCGCAGCTGCCCAACTCCCTTGATGTGACCTATGTCAAAGAAGTACCAAAATTCGTTGATGGGCAAATCTAAGTCAAAAACATTGGCTAAGATTTTGGAATCCCACCATCACGCGGACTACATTCGGAGAACATTGAGCGGGGGCACATCTCATGAAGCAGAGCACTTCTTGGAAAAATCGCGACATAGGAAAAGTAAAACCCAACACAAAATAGTAGGGGTGGAATTTAATGGCTCTCCGAGCCCCATCACATGGCTCACGACTGCTACCATCCTTAACACGATTAACACGTACTCCTGATGGAATAACATACCAATATGCTTCGAGGAAGTCTCCAAACAAGTCATCGGAGCTAATCTTGAAGTAAGTAGCCTTGAAATAACCAACCTTGCTCAAAGACCTGCCTCGACAATACAACGGCAGCACACCATCATCGTTCTTATGGCTTGAGGAAGACATACTTGAAGAAATTCTACAAAGATACAAGAAGGATTCGTTAGAGGGTTGCCAAAAAAAAAAAAAAAAAAAAGGGTCAGCCCAAGTAGGCCTTACGGCCCAAGCCCTCCTAGTCACTTTCTCCCCTCTTAGAACAAACAAGCCACATGGCCCAGTTTCAAAAAAAAAAAAAACAACACAAGCCCAAGCCGTAGGAGCCCAGCAAATCTGCCAGGCCCTATGGCTTGGCCTATCATCCTTTGCACCCGTGCCCCAGTGCCCAAGTCAGAGGAAGCCACACACGGCACAACCTTGCCGTGGCTTCCCAAGCCACTCTTTCACAAAACCTCGACCCCCGTCAAGCCAAATTTCAAGCCCCGAGGCTTCCAAAAAAATTATGAAGACAAGATAAATAATTTTTTTCTTACCAAGAAGCAATGAGAAGACGAAGCAAGCAACGAAAGACGATCCTTTGCACGGGCAAGATGAAGAAGATTGCTAGAGGAGGGGGAACAAATATTCTCTAAGTTTTCTCTCTCTTGTAAGGTAAAATAAATTTATCTCCAAAGTTGATTTAACAATCCACTTAAGGTGGACTTAAATAGGCTTTGAAATAAATTTATTTCCCTTTCCTAGAAGGATCTAATTTCTTATTCAAGAGGGAATCTACATCAAAATAGGAACAAACCTGGTTTCCTAAAGCAAGAAAATCTCTACACCTGTTGCCCTTTTCTGCAAGTAGCCCAACAGGTGTGGGGGCATTTGTGGAGCCAAAAATAATCACAAGGCGACACGTGGATCTTTGGATAAAAAGGACAAGAATACCCTTGAGGCACATTGGGATTCCTGCGCGCGAGCAACAGGCAATCATCTTTCAACCAAGTCAAAAGCACTCAAAATAGGTAATTCAAAACCTATTTCATCCATCCACATCAAATCCTTCCTACAAGGTAATTCCCAAAAACATTCCTTTTAAATTATGTTAATTGGCTAATTAATGTGTTTATTGCCTAATTAATCCATTAATTGTTAATTAAACTATCCATTACAACCAAAAGATACATAAAAGGCCGGTCACCTTCTCTTTCAAAGGGACCGGCCATGCCTTATATATTCTGCCACATTTTCCCCCTTTATCATATTAATTAGCTAGTTAATTAGGCAATTATTCTATTTGCTAATTAATTAGCTAATTATTTCCATAACTCCCAAATTAATTCAAATCAAGAACCTAGCCCACAATGGGAGCTAGGTGGCCGGTCCTCTCTGACCCAAGGAGGTCGGCCACTCTCCTATTTAACCCTCATCATTCTCCTCAAAGTTCACTTCCAATTCTCTTGCTAAAATTCTCTAAAAAATCTCAAACACTTTCTCTCTCGAACTTTGGCATCGGATGTTCTTTGGCCAAAGGCACCCCCCCCCCCCAATTCATCGTGGGCGCGTGAGGCTCTTGGCCTTGACCAAAGGTGTTAATTGTTTTGTAGGTGCAATTTTGTCCAAGATCAAGGAGGAAGAAATTTGCATCCACACAGCTGCCCCCGAAGTGCTGGAGAGAATGGCGTCAAGCTTGACTTCCTATAGAGGTTGCACAAAAAAGAGTTGTTAGAGAAAAAAAGATTCAAAAGGGTGACAAAGAAAAGGTTTGTTTTAGACCTGCCGAGAAAATACTTTGGCTATGTCTACTGGTTCGTTGGTCAAACCCAAAGAGCTTAATAGGTGAGCCTAGTTTCTTTTCAATTCATACAGCCAATGAAGGTTATCTACTTTTGATGGCCACTGGGGTGGCCATGAAATATAAATATCGCCCGTTGGCGTATAGAATTTTCGGTGAAATGAGCGATTGGGCACCTGGCATTTAATGTTTTTTTGTTGGTTTAGAGTTCTAAGGTAGGAAATTAATAAATAAAAAAATGTTGATGTCTTACAAAGGTCGAAAAGACCTCCTGAGAAAGGATGTCGAGGTTCTAGTCCTGAGATGAATCGATATTTCTGTTGTTGCTTCTGGTTCAATGGAATGTGCCGCTTCATGCCCCAGACATACTTCAACTGCTTGGGGGTCGACTTGGCAAGCTGCATTGACTACCAGTTAGGAATCATCTTGAGGGGATGTAACACCTTTGCCTTCATCTAGAGGCAAGGGGCTTTGGTGGTTCAAACCGTCGAGGGCACTTCGCTCTCGTTCTCCTGATTATAAGAAAGGATCACTTGTTAGTCGGGAGACCCAGTCAAAATGAAAGGAGAACATTATTAAAGGAAATTATCATACCCCTTCTTTCAGGACGATCATTGGATTCTTCTTTGGATTAGGGGAAAGGTTTCTCTTAGCCGTGGTTGCTGTCTTTTCTAGGGTAACAACTGCTGGGCCGACATTAATAGGGGCAACGGCCGGCTCCGGGGTAGCAAGTTCTTTGACCATTGGGGCGATGACCAGTTCAACTTCAACAACAGTTTGCGTGGTGGGTAGAAACCTCGGTCGTTTGGCCCCTGGTTAGGGTCGAAGGGTTTCGCAGTCCCTTCGCCGAGACTTAGATGATAGGAGAAGGGAGATGGATACTAGGAGTGGTTGTTCCTGTGGTTTGACTCAAAATAACGTGAATCTCCCGTTCTCCCTTCTTTTCCTTTTTCTTGATGTGCTTTTAAGGCTGGGCAACGTTTCCAATCGTCTCGGCCTCCGGGCGAGGCCATTTTCTCGGTACGATCAGCTAAAGGAGCTGCGATGGTTGCTGCCTTCTTGGGATAAAAGGCGAGTTTCTTCTTGGCTATGACCATCGCAACCACATCGGCCCATTTTATTTTATGACCACTTGGAAAAGCTAAGCCTGAGTCAAAATGAAGTTTAAATAAATGAAGTTTGAATAGGTGAATAGAGAAATAAAAGATATATACCTTGAGCCACCTCTTTGGATTTTAGGGCAATAGTCTTCTTCGGTGGCTTGCCAAAAAGTTTATTTGAAATTTCCTCGACCGAAGCATCGAAGAAATCCTTGATGTAAGCATCCCACCAATCGACAAAGGTGTTGGTGCAATGAGTTTTTGGAGTGTTCAACCAAAGGTGGAATTTGATGCTTCGCTCCTAAAATTCATGCTTGGCTTCCTCACATTCTTTTTCCGGTGAGCCAGAAAGGCGTTCTCGGCTCAAAAATGAGCAAGAAGTGACGAGTGACACAGGACAGCCCTGAAGATAGCCCAGTTGGCGAGCCTGAAAGTGGGGATTGTAGACTTCCCAGCTAGCTCGTCGAGCATCACAACCAAAGCAAAGTTTGTGAGCTATGGTAAACGACCCCCAAGCTTGTTGAAGGTCGACCTCCTCTGCTTCCTCCCACACTGAGGTGGGAAGTGTTATGGAAGATGGATATTTCTAGCGGTAGCAAACTAGAAATTTGTCATCAGATAGATCTTCAAAGCTGAAGAAATATTTGAAGATGTCCTCGACCGAGTGAGTAAGAATGGGGCACGAAGCCAGTTGAAAACCCATCACTTTAAAAGAATTGAAGCTTAGGATTTCTGGCCTTAGTATAGAAAAGTAAACCTGCAACCAGAGTTGAAAGACCCAGAGTGGGCCATTCTAGTACGGATCGATTTTACCAACGGTAGCTCGGCCAAGCACCAAGTGAGGTTGGCGAGAATGGCCTGGCTGAGGGCTAGGATATGGCCACTGGGCAGAGCTTCGACCAGTTGCATATTCTCGGCCAAACACTTGTTCAACTTGGTATAAAACATGAATTTATTGTACCAATAGAACAAGAAGGCATCGTGCTTTCCTTTCTTAAGAGCTTCTCCCTCATCGCTTGCAAAGTGGTTGATTAAGGTACTATAGTTGAAGAAGTTTTGTGCAGTTTGTGCACATCTTCTTTCAATGGCTTTTGATCTTTCTTCGTCAACACTTCAACAGCATGCTCGTTGAAAACTGCTTTCAGATCCAAGTCAAATTCAAACCAAGAAAGAGCGGTATGAATTGGGATACTGAAGGGAGAAGTGCAGAGTATGGCTATGATATCTTGCACGGTCAAACCAATAGGGCCAAGCAAAAGAACCATTGTATTAGTGGTTGAACACTAAAAGCTCAGGGCGGCCATCAAGAACTCTCGGTCCATGTTGATCTCACAGGTCGAAAGCTTGATAGCGTCGAAGATGCCAAGGCCCTTCCACTCGTCACTGAAGTATGGCTCCATTCAGGTAACCCAAGCAGCCCAGGTCATAGGGGTTGAGGGCCAGGTTCCTTAACGTTTGATCAATTCCCACTTCTACCAATCATACCCTTGGAATAAAGGTTTTAGACAATAGGCCTTTAGCATCTTGGTGATGGTGTCTGGGATGTCATCCTTGAAAAGTATTCCCAGATTATGGTGGAAGGCGCTTGAATCACCCTCAAATCAGAGGGTTTTGATGGCGTTCTAATCAATGAAGTCTTGGCATTTGTCGCATTCCTCGGCGAGCTTGGTAATGAAGGTTTGGCGATCATTGATGAAGGTTTGAAGGTTTCTAGGTTTCAAAGTTTGGTTTCTTTTTTGTGGGTTGAGAGCAAATGGCAACAATTTTTGAAAGTTTGAAAGCGTGAAAATCCAAATGAAGCTGGGCAGAGTATTTATAGGCAACTAGGGACGAAGATCAACAGTTTAGTTTTAGAAGATAAGGGGTAAATCCGACCAAAGGATTTCATAATCATTATGGATCTTTTGAAAATCCAAGTGAAAAGGCCGGAAAGCACGCGAATTGAGGGTGCATGATTAAGTGTGACGGCGAAAGTTATGACGAATAGACGTTTCAGCATCTGCATGCCTCGAACGTGGGGGAACACATCATTGAAGATGGACAGTCACGATAAGGAGTTGCCACGTGTCAAGTTTTGCAATGTTTTGAGAAAACTGATAGAGGTGAAAAGTCGTGCCTAATAAATGCGTTTGGGTGGTTGGTGTTTTCGAGGCTTGCAATGTTCTCTAGTTGCTCTAGAAGGAATATGTTGAGGGTTTATTCTTTGGCAATGAATCACTTCTTCAAGGTTGAGGCTTGGCCAGGAATTGTAAGTCAAAGACCTCATAAGCATAGGGGCAATGTTTGGGCCCAAAATAATATTTTGGGCCGAGCTTAGAGTTGTTCTCGGCCTAGTAACATTCATCTAGAATCCTTTCATTGGCCATCTAGTCAAGGTCAGCCAAATCCTATTGTGAGAATGATTGGTTTAGATAAGGGTGAGTTAGTCGCGCCCTAGTGCAACAAGGAGTCTTAAAGCTGAAGATTCTTAGAATTAGGGAATGAATCTAGTTCATTAAAGAGCTTAGTTCAAAGTCCTATAGGATTAGGATTGGCCGAAACTTGATCAGATTAGGGTAAGGATTTCTACTCCGAGTACATTTCTAGTTCGGCCATGAGGAGGGTTCGCTACTATAAATAAAGAAGGGAGTGCATTATTCAAGGCCCCCTTCAAATCAACACACAAATTGCCCTGCGTAAAGCTTCTCAACAACCTTGAGATTTTTTCCTCTTCCCCTTTCTTCTCGCCAACACATTTTAAGTTTGGATAGACAGCACTGTCAAGGTAACCGGCGACTCTTCATTTGGATAAACAACACTAGAGCCGTAGAATCAGCCGACTGATAAGCACCTTCAGTATGGATAGATAGCACTACTTCGAGCCCGACTGGTAATTTAACCAAGTCTCGATCAACAAGGATTTCCGAGTCCTTGTTGGTAAAGACCATCTTATCAGCCTTCTCAATGAAGTAAGGTGTTACCAGGTTACTAGGCTCAGCACATTGAAAGTCGAGTTTTATGATTGGATATTCGCAAGTACATTTTAAAGTTCAGCATTCTGAAGGCTGAACTACATTTACAATCAAGGCATTTATCTCTTTCGAGTATTTGTGTCTGTACAGTCTGGTACCAGTTCGGCGTACTTATACTCTCATGAATATATTACCGAGACCAAACCCGGTGCCGACAATTTGTGAACTTCGAAGAAACTAGCAGCCTTGTCTTCAGGCTCTAGAACCCGAAGGCCGAGACGTGTTCCTTCCTCGACCGCAGTCGCAAGATCAAGAAGTCAGCAACGCGCCCAACACCACATCAACATATTTTACTCCTCGGCCGACGAGTTGGCACACCCCGCACACAACCGAATGACGTAGTTAGCTTATTAGTTACTCGGCTTGTTCGCCACGTAGGCTTGGTAGTTTTTAGGGTCAACAATTTGATTTCGCCCAAGACAAATTCAAACCAAATTATTATGGCTACCCAATTGTGAGGTTTAGCCCACTTCCTCACCTCCTTAGTGTAGATACTATCAAATTTGTTTAAAAATTCTTTTTATCCAAAATCTGATCATGAAACCCATTATCTATCCTATCGTAGGTGGATGCCATGATGAATTTTTAGGCGTTTTAGGGTCAACTTGGTTTACTATTCGAACAAAATTTGCAAAACTAGGAACCTGATATTTGGATTGTATCATGCCCCCCTTTTTTTTATATAACATTTAGCCGTTTTAGCAGGTAGTGGTGGATATGACATTCCACTTCAATTTGTTGCGTCATGGGTTCAAATCTCCCTCACATTACTTCTTTAGTGTTAGCTTAAAATAGTAATATCGTTTGTAAACAAAACAAAATCTCAGAATTAGTTTTCACATTTGTTTGAAATTAGTGATTAGAAATGTCGTTGGTACGAACTATAAATAAGTCCGCGAGGTCCCACACATTCAAAGTTTTGATTTATGAAAAAGTTCAGATAAATTTAGTATGAAGATTGCATGTCCTTCATATGAAAACATAGAACACAAATTGATGATCATATTATTAACAAATAATTTGGTATCATGTTTAAATGTAATTAGATTTTGGATACGAAAAGTACAGATTTAATGTACTGGAAGTGAACGAGACAAGTTATGAGAAATGCGTCGACACCGGCTTCATTCAAAACATAACAGGTGGCGTGGGACGCGATGTTTTCAAACTCACACAAGCAAAAACATATTACTTCCTCAGCAGTGGCGGGTACTGCTTTGGAGGCTTGAAGGTTTCCGTCAACGTCCTCCGACAACTTCAGCCCACCCCGCCTCCTCCCGCACCTTCAAGCGGTGATAGTAGCCCTGCTTCTCATACTTCTGTAGTACTGCTCTTGCTCATCTCTCTGATTACGTACCTCTACTGCTTTATTCACAGCTAGCTAGCTTACCCTGCCGACTCACCACCGGGATTGTTGTCTACTGCCTCTTGGCATATGGAATCATTAGGGTTTTATTAGGACAGTGATTTTGTTTGTTTAATGCTTGCAGAGACTTGAATTTATTTATTCTTCTTGTAATTTGTTTATTCAAATGAAAGCATAATGGGAGAGAGGGAAGAACCCACCTTCTCTTCCAAAGAAGCGTCCTGAATAAAATTACAGCATCTCAAAACCATAAAAAACAGTTACTAGTAACCACAAACCCTAGCAAGTCTATCAGCCTCTCCGTTTGGTTACGCCTCTGGATCGTTGTGAGACCAAAGAAAGAACCTAAGGTTATCTTCTTTTTTTTCACTCTTTTTGGTTTTGAACAACAGTCATTTTCATTGATATAATATGTACAAAACCCCAAGAAAGGAGAGTTCATTGAAATCCAACGATATCAAATTAACAATGAAAACAAATAGAAACCAGTGATATATCATAGCCCAACTACTAGAACCTGATGCAGAAAGGAGGCGAAAACTAGAAGGATATTGTCGCATTTTACTAGGAAAGACTTGAACCCACAAGGAGAATAACACACTCAGTGAGAGAAACTATGGGTGGGCTCAAAAAACCGAAAACCGAAAAAAACCGACAACCGAACCAAACCGAGGTCGAAAAAAACTAAACCGAAAATGTCAAACCGAACCGAACAGAATTTGGCCAGTTCGGTTTCAGTTTTTGAGGTTCAGAAACCGAACCGAACCTATATATATATTTAATTATTTTTTTCAATATTTATAAAAAGTTTAGTCATACAATCATAACAAAACAGAACATGTTGCCAAGTTGGTTTTAGTGAAACTTTTCAAGCTGGAGCGCATGGGTTCGAACCCTTATGCCTCCAGGATTTTTGAGGATTTTTTTTATTTTGTTGAGAAATCAACAAAACCTTTTAACCCGAGCCACTAGTAGTAGCAGCCACACTTTTCTATTTTTCATTCCCCTCTTCCCTCTCTCGTTCCTTGCCTCCAAACTCCCTTCATGAACCCTAACCCAGTAACCTTTTCGAGCAGCCTGAGCCTTCTCTCTCTCTCGCTAGATCTTCAACTTCAATCGCTCTGTCTCTCTCAATTTCTCAGGTGACCCGCGACGGCGCGACCCTTCTCAATCTTAATCTCTCACACCTCACCCTCGCCGTCAGCTTTTTCTTGCCATTTCAAGTCTTGACAGCAAAAGGTTAGCCTCATCTCTCTCTCTTGGTCTTCAACTTCAATCACTCTCTGTCTCTCTCGATCTTGAATCCTAGGCGACCCGCGAGTCAGCGATGGCGCGACCCTTCTCACTCTCAATCTCTCACACCTCGCCCTCGTCGTCAGTCTTTCATCTCACCATGAGCTTCTTCTTGCCGTTTCGAGTCTCGACTACAAAAGTTTAGTCTCATACTCTCATTTCTCTATGTTTAATTTTCTGTTCTATTTATCTATTGAAATTGGTTCTGACTAGAGAAGAATTCATTTCATACTTTGCATTTACTACTTACTCTTGGATTTATTACTGTTACAAAGTGACTTGGATCTATGAAAGCACATGTATTTGGGTTTCTACCTACTCTGGGCTTCTGCTTACCAATTCTTCCAGATCTGGTATTTTATTGACTTGTGAATTTCACACAATGCTCATTTTCAGTGTGATTGGTTCTGGGTTTCTTTCTGCCATTACTACTCACTTTTCGAATTATGGTTAGAAGGATAAGACTTTGTGACTCCATATCTACCTTTAAAATTCAATGTGATTATTTTTCGATTTTCTGGATTTTAATCTTGCTAGCAAATTAAAAAATAGTAAGCTAAAGAATAACTGGGCGAGCTAGAACAACTGGGCAATGGGAGAGCTAGAACTGGGCAACTAGATTTTAATCTTGCTAGCAAACTAGTATCTGTTTGTCATGTTTGAGTGTACTACCAGTCCACTAGGAGAGCTAGAACAATTAGGCAATGGATCACTCCCTAATTAGAAACCTAGACAGTTAATTGTCGACTAATTAGTTTCTATAAATAAGTCAAGTTTAGGCTGATCCCCCACTAGTGAAGTAGAGCTCTATACATTGTACATGTATAGACGGTTGCATTGTACATGTATGCTGATTAACGGGGTGGACAGTTTGCAACAAATGTGTTTGAGAAAATTGATGGTAAATGGTTTATCTGTATTCACCATGCTTCAGTTCTTGACTTGTGAATTTTAAAACTTAAAAGTAGAGCTTTCTTTCTTAGCAACGGTTGCATTGTTAACCTCCCTCTTATATATATATGCTGATTAACCACGTAGTGAGATAACAGTTGCATTGTTAATCTACTATGTTGCCTCCTAGGCCACCTAAGCGTTGAACTTGAGGAGTTGAAGAGAAGAAGTGTGTGGAAGACATGAAATCTTGAAGGTTTATTTGAGTTTATGATTTTAGTTAAGTGGAATATTTCTATAAAATTTGGACTTTGTTATGTTTATTTTAGGTGTGGAAGACTTGAAGTGAAATGTTTATTTTAAATTTGGACTTTTTGAAGACTTAAACTTTGATGTTTTTTTTTAAGTTTGGACTTTGGAAGATTTGATTGATGATTCTAGTTGAACTTTAAATATTTATTTTCATTGTGTAGGAATGCTTATGTTATGATTGTGTTGGAGATGTTACAATTTTAAGGGTAAAGTACAAAAAACTACCTCAACTATTGGTGTCACGACACTTTCATACCTCATCTTTTAAAATTGACAATATCATACCTCATCTTACAGAGTTGTGCCAATGTCAGACCTCCGTCAGTTTTTCTGTTAATTTCTCTGTTAAATGTTGACGTGACCAGAGACGAGACCCATTCACTAATCCAACTGGATTAAAAAATAATTAAATATTCAAAAATTTAAAAAAAAAAATTAAAAATTAAAAAACTAAAAAAAAAAAAAATTGGCCTAAGGGGTCCGGCCTTCCCTTTCCTTCACCCACACAACCCTTTTTCTTCTTCTCTTCAACAGCCATCAAATCCTTCCCCGTCCCCCAACCTTCCTCCACCACCCTCTCTCTATCCTCTCTCTCTGGGTAACCTGCAATGTGCAACCCCCAACCTTCCTCGCTGCCGAAGCTTGAGCAGCTTCACACCTCAGAGCGAATCGATTGGAAGGAGAAATCCCAACCCAAATCGGCAACCTCACCAGGTTGAAATGGCTGGTTCTTTACGACAACCAGCTCAGCAAGCTCGACAATAACCAGATCTCTGGTTCAATACCGGATGAGTTCGGAAACTTGTCGAATCTTTCTCTTCTCTTCTTATGGCAGAACAAGCTCGAAGGAAACGTTCCGCCATCGATTTCCAACTGTGTGAATCTCGAGGCCATTGATTTGTCGCAGAACGGCTTGACGGGGCCGATTCTCAAAAGGCTCTTCAATTTCTAGAATCTCATGAAGCTGCTACTGCTATCTAACAACTTCTCCGCTGAAATTCTGCTGAAGATCAGAAACTGCTCGTCGCTGATTCGGTTTCGGGCCAGCGGCAACAAACTCGCGGGAGGGATTCCACCCCAGAAAGAGATGAGAGATAGAGGGTGGTGGAGGAAGGTTGGGGGGAAGAGGAAGGGTTTGGTGGCTGTCGAAGAGAAGAAGAAAAAGGGTTGGTGCGGGTGGAGGAAAGGGAAGGCCGGATACTTAGGCTATTTTTTATTTTTTTTAGTTTTTTAATTTTTAAATTTTTGAATATTTAATTATTAAAAATATATTTTATTATTTTTTAATCCAGTTGGATTAGTGAGTGGGTCCCGTCTCTGGCCACGTCAGCATTTAATTGACAAATTAACGGTAGGCTAATGGAAGGTATAATATTGGCACAATTCGTAAGATGGGGTATGACATTGTCAATTTTAAAAGATGAGG
Source organism: Pyrus communis (assembly GCF_963583255.1). NCBI lineage: Eukaryota > Viridiplantae > Streptophyta > Magnoliopsida > Rosales > Rosaceae > Pyrus > Pyrus communis. Next base: position 14,590,496 of record NC_084818.1, read on the forward strand.
TATGTAAGTGTCGTGACACCAATAGTTGAGGTAGTTTTTTGTACTTTACCCAAATTTTAAACTTCAATTTTTATTCATTCAAAAAAAAAAAAAAAAAAAAAAAAACCGAACCAGGCCGAAACCGAACCGAAAAAAAATCAAAAAAAATTGAACCAAACCAAACTGAAATTTCGGTTCAATTTCGGTTTTGGCAAAAAACCGAACCCAACCCTAAGAGAAACCTAGATAACTGTTGATTGCTAGTCAAAAATGAAAAACTAAGGGTACAATATACCCATATATATATATATAGCTAAAAAATACATGAATGAAAAAAGAATACATAAATCCTCAAAAAAATGCATTAGATGTTAGATGGATATGAATCATATAAGTAATAAACTAGGAGTTACATGGACATGAATGAATGAGATGTTACGAATATATAAATGATGCATAAATATCAAGGTTCTAAAAAACACTAGGCACTAGTCGGGCTGCGAGCTAGCGCCTAGGCGGCTAGGCGAGGTCAAGGTGGGCGCCTAGGCAGTCTAGGCGGATTTAGGTAAATTTATTGTATATCTTGTAAATAAGCGCATATTGACTCTTACAAAAAATTATACTTGTATGAAATCCATAGATAAGATAATAAAATAATGATAAAATGCAAAAAGAGTATCAAACAATGTCTCTCCAATAGATAAGATTTTTTTTATTTTTTAATGAATTAGATGGTATAAGATGAAAGTTCATATGATAATAAGTGTGTATTACTTAATAAATATTTTTTAAAAATTATTTATTATATAGTGAATGAACTTAAAGAAAAGTAAAGGTGTAAACGTTTTCGTTTGTAGTCTGTAAAAAGGGAGGTGGGGAACACTGCACCAAAAATTGATGTGGGGCACACCACACAATATTCAATGTTTATTATCTATCCCTGACAATTGATTAGAAGTTAATTAATTTTAAAAAAAATAAATAAAACAAAAAGTGGAGTGGTTATGTGACTTATGTATGTCACGTGGGGGAGTGGGAAGAGAGAGAAACTCATTTATTTTATCTTTTTCTTCCTTCCATCTTCTTCTTCTTCCTCGCAGCTCTCTGCAATGACAAAATGTCTAAAATGCCTAGACCGCCTAGGTCACCAAGTCACCCGCTTAGGCCGCCCAAGCACCGCCTAACCTGCCTCAGCGCCCACCTAATCCTCTTGCCGATTTTTCTCCCAATTATGGGCTAATCAGAGCTGTTGGCCACCTTGTAGCGCCTAGGTGACCGCCTAAGCCGATTTTTAGAACACTAATAAATATGCTATGAATATATAAATGAAGCCTAAATATGCTATGAATATATAAATGATGCATAAATATAAGAGAAAGACATTAGACCAATAAATTAGTCAATTACACAATAATGGACGGACAGATTCTAAGCATTGTCAGTGTTGGGAATGAGTGGAATGAACCGTCCCTTTCTCCTTAGCCTGCTTGGTTTCTTCCTCGTGAATATTCTGCATCTAAAGTATCCTTTCCATGACAACCTCATATGAGTGGCGTTCGTTCTCTCACTTCTATATGAGGTAGAACTCTGCCTGCACTGCGATCCTGAATGTCTTTCCACTGCCCATGTTCGAGGAAGTCCGCTCCAAGATCCTTGCCTTTGATCTGCAGAATCCTCGTTCTTCCTCCACACTCGCGGCCTCTCAAACTGCTATCATCACAACTCAGGCCCCTCAGCGTGACTCCAATTCATCTGCAAATCGTGGCGGTTCTTGGCAAGGAAATTGCTCCAGTCATGGCAGCCCTAGTCACGACACCCAGAAGTATCATTCTTGGCGCCACAATCAGCAGCAATATCGTTCTAATCAACCTATGCATTGGAATGGGCCCTCAAAGAATTGGAAAAGTGTAATCGGCCTACCGGCTTTGCTAGTGGAAACTGGACAACTCCAGGTCTGTTGGGGCGGAAAAGGATCGCCATATCCTATTCTTGAGGATCTGAGGATCCCATAATCATATATGTTCATCATATATCGTGCGGTCAGTTTTCGTTAGGTACTATTTATATTTAATTTTATATTTAAAATTTAAAATGATTTTTGACCGCACGATGTACGATAAACGGACATGACTACTGGATCCCCAGGAAAAGGATCTGGCGAGGATCCTTTTCCTGTTGCGGCCAACCCCTCCTATAGCTGATGCATGGTGTCCCACTTGCTCCACAGTGCCCAACATTCTGCCACCACCTGTCCCCATCATTATGGCGGCCTCAATGCTTTTCCACCTTTGTAGGGAGAGATTTTTCAGTGTGATCGGGACACGAGGTGGTACATCAAGTGTCACTATACAAATTGTGCGATATGTGTGTTAAAAAGTTAATAACTTAAATATTAAAATTTTCCCTCACTTATATAAAAGCACGTGATGTATCACTCGTATTCTGGTCACAATAAAAAATTTCTCCTTTTCAGGCTCTCAAGTCGTTCAATATCAAGACCCCTCCACATGGTTCCCCGACACTGGTGCCATACATGATATAGCACATGACCGGTGATGCAAATCTCCTTCAGCATCCCCAACGTTATCATGGTCATGACTCGATTGAATTAGGTAATGGTGACACTCTTAATATCACATCCACTAGTGCAATATCTATTTGTCTCAATTCTTCTCCTTTCTACCTTCGTAATGTCTTTCTTGTGCCATCTTCAAGCAAAAATCTTCTTTATGTCGCTCGTTTTACATACGACAATAATGTGGCCATTTGTTTCTTTCCGTTCTTGTATCGTATTTATGGTTTACGTAATGATGAGTTACTCTTTCAGGGCCATGTAAAGATGTACTATATCCATTGTCGTTTTCATCACCTAAAGCTCTTGTTGTGCCGTCCATTGATTGGCATCAATACTTTGGTCATTCTTCTGTGTATGTGTTGCCTCGTCTATGTCCTAGTCTAGGTTCAAATTTTGTAATTTCTCGTTATTTTTGTAAGATATGTGCTTTACAGAAATCCACACAACTCCCTTTTGAATTAAATAATAAACATGCAACTTTTCCTTTTTCAATAATTCATTATGATGTATGAATGTCCACTATTGATTCTATATATCGTTACTTTTCACTGATGATTATTCCTACTATTCTTGAATTTATTCCATGAAAAAAAAATCTTGAGGTATTCATGCACTTTCAAAGCTTTGTGGCTATGGCTAAAAATTTATTCAATGCTTCTATTAAATATTTGCAAAGTGATGGTGGCACTAAGTACGTTATGGTTGAAGCCGCGCTCACTTATGTCCACCTCATCAAATTGCTCCCTACACCTACACTTCGTTGACCCACTCCACACTTCTTTCTTTTTTTTTCTTTTTTTCTTTTTTTTTTTTTTTGTCGTTCTTACATACCTTTGGTTATTTGTGTTTTACTTGGGCAATTATGTTAAAAACAAACTAATGACCGCTCTAGTGAGTGTGTTTTTTGTGGGCTATAGTGCTTCTCATAAAAGTTACAGGTGTCTTGATCCAAGCTCTAGGTGTGTTTACATTTCACGACATGTCGTGTTTCATGAGGCTAAATTGCCATTTAACAAGTCACAACGTACAGCCCCATCCTCCTATGTGGAACTCTCCATTATTGGCTAATCTTCATTTCCTATTTATATTTAAAGCTCGATAACATGACCAATATCAAGGTCCAAAACCAATAGTCTAATCATCATATGTAATTAACATTCATAGAAGAGTTAATAAATTAGTCACTAAATCCTCTCCTATAGCGCTATAGAATTTGACTGAAACTTGGAGTTGGATATGGTTGATATGCTATTTAGGAAGCAACTGAAGCACGTTTCGCCCATTGTTCACCTACAATTGTGTGCCTTTGACTTGCCCGCAAATTTCAGCTTTTAAATTTCCATACGTATCTTGTAATTGGATGAATATCATAGCCAATCCAATACCAAGGAAAATAACATCACTACCGACTTGGTTCGGCACCAACTTCACAAATTCATGTACGTCCAATGATCATTTTGGTACTGGCTTGCGTGCATGAGTTGAAGAATTCTTTTAGGTTGGTATGGTTTTGAATTTAGAACCCATGAATTTAGGGTGGTGAACTAACTATTTCTTTTTCCCGCTTCCTCTAAACACAACTCATCAAACTTAAGCACTAAGAGTCTTCCCCCTATTTTTTCCATAAATACCCAAAGACACATTCAACTCTTCACAACAAAAAACATCATTTTAAAAGATTACCCTAGCAACTCCTCATCAAAGCTTTACTTTCGTCGCAAGTTCAACCATGGCTTTCCCCAAGATTTTCTTCCTTCTGTTTTCGGTGGCGGTGCTATCACTTTCAAGCGTCCATATGAGCCAAGCAGCTCGCCGCCTTTTGGACACGCCGGCAGCTCCACCGCCAGCATTACCCATCCCTACCATCCCATCTCTGCCGAAGACCACATTGCCGCCATTGCCTTCAGTACCAACTCTTCCCAAGACCACATTGCCTCCGTTGCCTTCATTGCCAACACAGCCCAAGACCACATTGCCTCCATTGCCTTCATTGCCAATACAGCCCAAGGCCACCTTGCCATCCCTGCCCTCTAACCCATTGCCTACTCTTCCAACTGATCTTCCTCCAATGCCAAGCTCTCAAATTCCATCTTTGCCAAAATCAGCAATGCCCACTCTTCCCACAACACTACCTCCATTGCCAGCCAACCCAATGCCATCATTTCCCACAACACTACCTCCATTGCCAGCCAACCCACTGCCATCATTTCCCACAACAATCCCTTCAATCCCAACTATTCCATCAACTATTCCAAGCATTCCATTCCTCTCCCCACCCCCATCAAACTAAACCACCGGAGATGATCACATATATAACCGCCATGGTTCTCCTTGCTTACTACACTACTACTATCTGATTTCTTGGATGTGCTGTACGGTGGCTGATTAATTACTCTATGTTATTGTTCTGGAGAGCTTGTGCGGATGTTTAAATTTCATGATTCCCTTTTTATTTTTCTTTTTCTTTTTCTTTTTCTTTTTCTTTTTAGTTTTTGGGTTTTATATGTTCTGGATATGTATATTGTTGTGTTTGTGATTGTGTTTTCTTGATTATACTTTAATAAAACATTTATTGAATTAATCTTACCATGTATGATCTTTGTTCGAAGTCTTTATGATAAACTAGATTATGATATTAACCGAAGAGGTAGCTGGAAAAGGAAAAGGAAAAGACAAAAAGAGGAAAGAAAAAAAATATGGAAAAAGGAAAAGTGGGATTATATAGATCGTCCTACCATAACTTACCAGACTGAAGTAGACCAAAATGCATTTGTTACAAGAAACTGTTATTAAGTCAGTTGAAAGAAAAGACAAAAATCATCTTTCTCCATCCTCCTTCCGCACATCCTGTTTATTTCGGTCCATTAATTATCCTTTATTTAATCAATTTAAACACTAGAAGCACGTGGAGAAAAAATGAGTGTGAAAATCATATTCCAATACAATAAGGAAAGAAAAGGCAGGTTGGAGCAATGTTTGTTTGTTTGTTTTGTTTTTTTTTTTTTTTTTTTTTTGGAGAACTAGATAATAGCATAACCAGGGCCGAAGCCAAAGAAGTATAGAAAGCCACCACGGCCAACACAAAACAACAGTGAGAAACAGGTAAAGCTACAACACAAAGACATTCTTTTGTCACCTACTCATTTTGCAAAAAAAAACTATGAAGGAGGGCAAGGGAGACCATCCTTATTCAGTACACGGACAAACGAAAATGGGGGTCGATGGACCTAGATAAAGTCGCACTCCGCTCCAGCATGTGGCGCCACAAAATCTGCCGCTCCATTGGCTGATCTTGAAACCCAATGTTTTGGTAAGAGTAATTGACGTAGCATGACAAAGAAACTATATTAAACAATAACATTAATTAAAAACCAAGTAATTGGAAATCAGCAGAGAATGAGTGAACATGAAAGTTTACTAGTTAAAGGTGCAAAAGATAACAAAGTGTAGCACTCTAATGCTATGTTTGGATGATGAAATTTAAGATTATTAAGGAATTTTAAAATTACGGAAATTGAAATAACGGGACTTTATTTTCTAGAATTTGTGAGTTTTCTTGTTTGGTTAACTTAAAAGAACAATTGGTTATTTTCAAACTCTCAATCATAAAAATTGGTAAATGACATCTATTTACATGAAAATTAAACTTGGAAATTGAAGGTCCCAAATTCCAAGTTTTTTTTCCACAAGGAAATTCTAAATTTCTATGCTTATGAATCCACATTCTGAATTTTATCCAAATTCCAGTTTATTTTCCTCATCCAAACATAGTGTAAAGGTGATTTATACAATGTTTCTTAGCCCTATACTCTTTAGAATTTCAAATAGGAAAAGAATTACGTTATACCAAATATCGAAAAAAAATGTCTCAAAAAAACTTCAAACATAATAAACGATAGAATTTGGCCAGATGAGCCCATATGTCACAGCAAAGTGATGAGCCCAAATATGCAAGGCATTCTTCTTGCTGCCAGATTTGCTCATTGGTTTCGATATTTGATCCACTCCGCCAATTAATCGACATTAATAATCGAGTTGTTGCAGTCCTATTGGAATAGGAATGTGATTGTGTAAATCCTAGTAGATATGAGAATGTATCTTATATTCCTATTAGGAGTAGATTACCTATTAAATGTTGTAATCCTAGAGGGTAAGGAATTAACCTTCCCTAGTACTATAAATAAAGGGATAATGGGGTGGAATAACACACACCCACTATTACACATCTCTCTCTTTCTCTCTACTATTTCCACACATTCCCTCTCTCTCTAGCCTCCATAATCATTCAGTAAATTATGTCTACAACACGTTATCAGCACGCTCTTGACATTGCGCTATAGAGAGTTTATTATTCAATCAGGGGAGTATTACGTTTTAATCATCCTTTTCATGATTAATTAATTTATTATTTTGAATTGATCTACATTGTCACATCCCGGCCCGGGGTCCACCACATCCCAGGCCCGTTCCACCACAGTAGCATGATATTGTCCGCTTTGGGCCCTGACCACACCCTCACGTTTTTGTTTATGGGAACTCACACGAGAACTTCCCAGTGGGTCACCCATCATGGGAGTGCTCTCGCGCGCTACTCGCTTAACTTCAGAGTTCCGATGGAACCCGAAGCCAATGAGCTCCCAAAAGGCCTCATGCTAGGTAGGGATGGGAATATACATATAAAGATCACTCCCCTGGACGATGTGGGATGTCACATACATGTTATTGATTCAATTTAATTTTTCTTCGTTGAACGTGATACAACGTATTGGAGAAGCAATTCTGGCTTTTCAAGAAGGATCTTCAACAAATTCAAAGGCTTTTATCGTTTTCTGCCAATCAGGTACACTTAAAATAAAGTAAGATATTTGAAACGACCATGAAGCATGAAAACATTCCCCATGATGCATGAACCCCCTACATTTATATTTACCTTCCGATATATATATTGTATATGTTTCATATATTTGTCAATATATATATTTGTTTCATGCATTACGTAATTATGCTATGTGGAATTTTTGAGTCAAAGAATATAAATAAATTAGTAGTAATTTAGGGTTTGTCAAACCCTAACTATGTCGAAAAAAACAATTTGCGGTTGAGCCGCGAGCCGGCACACCAAACTCACCTCAAGCCGAGCCTGCAGCTCGAGCCTTGGGCACTGGAACTATAAGGTAACAACCCTTTGAGCTTTGTTGCATGTATTGGACCAAGCCCGACTAACTGGTTCCTTGATGCTGGGCTTCAGCCCCGCGGCCTCTGACCCAAAAGGCAACCCAGGATGGGCTTTTGCTCACGCCTTATGCCACACTTCCTGCAGACTTTATACTGATGGGCTCTGTCTCCTGGCCCACTGATCTGCAATCAAATTGGGCTGCTGTGCAGTCGTGTAATGTAACCTAAAGCCTGCAATTTTTGCAGGGCCGTGTATTGCAACTAACCAAAGTGTGTTGGGCTGCATTCTTTTTCGACCCAATGCTATTTTTTTGGCATTTTAAATAATTTTAACCCAAATGTTATTATTATTTTTGCTTCTACGATCGACCCCGAATGGTCCCGATTTATTGAATTAATTAAAAATGACCTGCAGTCTATTAATCTAATAATGAATCCAAAATTATTGACCTGTAGCTCACTTTTGGACATTAACGATTCAATAATTTATTTTTATACTTTGAACCGTTGACTTACTTTCGTAGTCCCGAAGCACTCACGCTTGAGTTCTTGAAGCAACCTCAAATCCACTACACTTAAATCAACATATTGCATTCTGTGTTCTTGCAGGAACCTCTCTTTCTTGAATTAAACATTCACAAACTAAATTGAACCTGTAGTTTCAAATTTAGTGCCTTTGAAACCCGAAGTTTTCATAAAACAATACACCCATGAAAACACGACGTTTTTTCATGAAAACCATGTCTTAGAACTCGAATGTTCTAACTTTGATGTTTAGGGATGATTCCTTCCTATAGCACCAATCACAATCTTGTTCCCTCCATTCAGTGGATTGTCATACCATAACAAGTTCGATTTTCCTGATTTGATGTTTCTAATAGAAATCACTTCATGTGGGGTACAAGACATGAATCTCCACTTGACTATCAAGAAGCTGAGAAACCATTGAAGCCAACAATGGCAAGGAAGAGCTGAATAAGCCTCCGCCATGATCTTCATTTGAAGACTTATGCCCGAAGCATTATCAATGGAAATACCTCCCGAACGAGGATTCCATGGCTTTTGGCTCGCTCCTACGGACCGTGTGATCATGCAACATATTGCCCAAAGCACACCATGATTACGTCCATGAATAAGTACAATTCTGAAGTTTATAAATCCGATCGAATTTTGACTGGAGAATACTTTTCTCGTCCTACCATATTTCTAACTCGCCGCTGAAGCATCAGTGTAGAAAGCGAAAGTTTACCAAATTCTCGGATCTGATTACTACCACAAACATATGGTAGAATCAAGGCCTACCAAGGTGTGGCATCATGCCCGAAGCATGATCCTTGGCACCTAAGACCTAAAACTTCAAGAATAAGGGAAAATATTCCCGAACCTTAACCCTGCAAAATCTAATTCCGTCTCGATGGAATAGATCATTAGTTATGCACTTGTTCATGCCCCTACCAATGTTGTTAAGGAGTACCATTCTAGTAGGCAATATGTGAGACTAATTTTTGCTCCACCAAACATCGTTGGAAGAGCCGAATTTTGACATGGATGGCCTTGTTGACCAAATCCCCTTAGTAAACCATTTACTTTGTGAACATTTTTCTATATTCTTGGATTCAAGTTTGGTGTATGTTTTACTTATGGATAATCTTATTGATATTGTCCTCGAATATGAGTTAATTGGATCATGTTTTTCTTAATACATGTGACCGATTCAATTAAACACGTGATTAGGTAGGAATGTGGGGAAGTTAGTTGTCTGGATGAATGCGTACTACGCACACTAACTTTACACCTAAATCACATCTCTAACAACGACTTCAGGTCTATCCAAACTGATTAAGAGCACTGGCACGCTCCCCATTGTACGAATGGTATTGAATCACCATTTAAGGGACCTTAAATTCTCCCTGATGTTGAGTATTTAACGATATTCGAGATGACAATGATCATAAATGAAACCACTGAAGAAAATAGAGTGAAATATCTTTGCACCACCTCCAAAAATAAGCCTGAAGTTTTGATTTGGGGCCAATAGGTTTGTCTCCCAACTGGGAACACACCATATGTGGCCAGCCTGAAGCCTAGTGATTAAGCAGTTTACTTGTTTTGGCATGACCTTTTGGGACACTTAGGTCGAGCAATGATGCTACAATGCATCTCCTTACCCGAAGTAAGTATCTTGTGCCTACAAGCACACTTTGCCAAGCCTGCTCATTAGGGAAATTGATTTTCTAAATCATCTCTCGCAAAGATACGAAACGACTCTCTTTTCACAGTGGATTCAAGGGAATATATGTGGACTAATCCAACCAAAATGCGGACCATATAGATACTTATGGTTTTGGTTGATGAATCGACAAACTGGTCATATGTTTGTCCACACACATTGCTACTAAACCTCATGGCTGATTAAGGGTTCACCACCCTACTTATCCCATAAAGTCCGGGAGACTAGATAATGCCGGAAAGTTTATATTAACGGTTTTCGATAAAGTATTGCATGTTTTTTGGGTTTATAATTTCAACATCGGATTCCCATGTTCACCCCGAATAGCCTCACCTAGTGAACATAAAGCGCAATTTAAATGATCGACCGAATTTTGGTAAACGTATCAAGTTTTCAATTTTTGCCTAAGGCTATGCAATCTTGTACGCAGCTATGTTGGTCCGCCTTGAGGCCCATTGCCACCCAACCTATATGACGTTACAGTTGGTTACTAGGTACAAACCTGACGATTTTCGTATTTACGCATTTGGGTGTGCATTCCATATGCCAAGTTGCGCCGCCGCAATGTACCACCATGGGCCCTTAAAGAAGGATGTGTATCTTTTGTCGATCATGATTCTCCTTCACACAAACTCTCTTAGAGCCCTTGCATGCAATCTTTTTACCGCTCATTTGCGGGTTATCACTTTAATAAGACAATATTCCCGCTGTTAGGGGGAGATAAGAACGTCAACGTTCCTGGAGAACAGCGTGAATTTGCGTGGACATTACCCACTATGTCTCATCTCGATCCCCATACCGCACAACTATGATAAGCAAGTGCGATGAATTCTAGCTTTCAGAATGTTGCCCCAGCCGCATTCCTCTAATCTAACTAAAGTGACAGGATCATATACCAGTTGCAAACATACCTGCAAGGATAGACGTATTTAACGAACATCGAGTCAACATCCCTGGAGGGTATGCCGCCTTTGTTGGACGGTTTGGACACCCCTGTTGGACAGTCTGATACACCAGCGGATAGCCAATCAATCTATCTTAGCCTGGAGCACGACAGATCACTCGGTTCGTAGGATTCACTTCCCTGGAAGAGGAAGACACAGCATGAATCTACACTTGATCGCTGCCTTAAATCATTTCCATCTCATGAGATTAATCCGGATTTCTCGCAAGACTTAAAGTTCTTGGTCCAGTATACTAGTTTGGATGAGCTAAATCGAATTGAAATGAGATTATCATCGATGATGTTTTCACTTATATGGTAGCTACCAACATAAAAGAAAAACGACGATATCGAACCGTGGTCCATTGACTAAGTGACAACGTAGAACTAATTGGACAACTGAAATTACAATCCAAGTCAAATTCCTTACCTCAAGCGTTTTCCGGCTGAATTGGACTCCGGCCCACGTATGAAAATTTATCCCCTCATTAAGATCTATAAATCTGTAAATTTTGGTAATTTTTGGAAATAGTTGAATTTTCTGATAAGTCAGAGCAGCGACAGGTGGGCCAAGACCCCACATGCCCTTCCTATACTAATTTGGATACCCTGATTCCATATGTGACGTCCAATTGACAAAATCTCGTCGTATGACTATAGTTTTAATTGAGACCGCCACTTGGTCATTATATGAATCGACAATCCGACCGTTGGATCGGCACCAAACTCTAATACGTGATAGTACGTAATATTTGTGGACATTAGGAAAGTACAGTTCGGGAATCCAACGTACGGATCTTCCCTAATTGAATTTCTAAAGCTTGTAAAATCCAACATTGACCACCACTTGAATTTGCGATTGGCGGAGATCTAACTGTTGGATCATTCCCAAACTTTAGGATGTTGTTCTAGAAGCTTATTGAAACTCTTGGGAAGTTACGGATCTGAAATCCAAAGTGTAGATCTTCCGGATCGAATTACATAAGGTTGTGGACCCTACCGTCGACCTTTGACTGACGGTTGACTTTTGGTCAATGGGTTACAAATCATTCTAGAACGTCCTTGGGGATGTGTTTTATGTAAGTTACATGTTCTATTGAGAAGAATTCTGAGACGTGATTTGATATTTGTTCTAGGCAACGATCGTTCGTGACACCTCAATATTCATGCTACGAAGTTGTAGCGCGAACTTCAGGTGAATGGGTCTTTTCTTTTATATAGTATGTACATATTTGTTAGTTTCCATTTATACATTGAAAGAGAATTTACTATGTATGCCTAGTTTAGACTAATGCTTATAAGAATTAGCAAAATAACGAAAAATTACGAAGTGATCATAAATCCTATGTTTATTGATGCCATGATTATACCTACGGCTATGAATAATATTATGTTGATTAGAACTATTGAACCACTATGGCATGATTGTATTTGTGTAGTCTGCTCATCATTGCTACACCCCGGTGTTAGTGCTCACCCAGGGCCAAGGCCAGTCTTTCACGTGTATGTTCATATCCGCACCGTATGCTCGCCTTAGATCCAAGTAGGTGTCAGTCATGTCGTACAAGTTGCAATAGGCAACTCCGACATCTTGTCGTACAGGTTGCAATAGGCAACTCCGACTCGTATGTGACCACGAATAGCGCCAGTCTTCACGTGATTGTAGCACTAGAGCGTATATTATGATTACACCCAATCATGTCGTACAAGTTGCATTATGCAACTCCGACTTGTGTGCTAGCATAGATTGATGAGCATCAGTTCAGTCCTACAGGTTGCATTAGACAACTCCGACTTGTGTGCTAGTATAGATTGATGAGCATCTAATTTTATTATGAACTATTGTGCCGTATTGATATCTTGATATTTTGCAGGCTACGGTGAGTATTTCCATACTATATGTAGTATGTATATCTTAGAAACTATACATGTTTTACGACGAAGGGTTATAACGTTTTCAAAGGTTTTTATTAAAACTTTATTTTCAAGCCCACCCACCTTTGTGCTTTGCCCCTCCAAGTTTTAGTAGCTAAGCTTTCTTATCGACAAGGATTCTTGGCAAATCTTGATGTAGGTGGCTACCTTTGGTGGTATAAATCTCATCATACTTTACTATACTCTACTTATGCTATGTCATCACATGTGAAATGGGTTCATTCCCACTCATAAGCGCACTCTTATATTTAGGCACTTTTAGGTTTAAATTTATTCACATATTCCACCACATTACACTTTATGGCTTCGTCACCTTCCAAGTGTCGGCCAGCACAGTTCGATTTGGAGTCCAAGTGGACATTCCGGGGTGGGGTGTGTCATCCAGGCTCGGCTCGCCGTCCACCGCAAACCGCTCGAAATACTTAGATGCTCGGACTGCGTACTCTAACGCCTTGTTAGGACCTTCACCGGAGGAGATTGTGTCCCAGGCCCGCTTGAGCAGAAACGAGCCGAGATCCAAGTTGTCTAAGGAGGCTTCGGTAAGAATATGATCCAAGGAAGTAGGTTAGGGCTTTTTGGATCGGGTTGGCGAGGGTTTGGATCGGGACGGGTACCCGGACGGTGGTTTTTTGGTGTGGGGGGAAAGGGTTCTGGAAACTGGGGCAGGTTCGGATTGCTGGGGCTAGGGATCAAGGATCGCGATTTGGGACAGGGCAGAGTCAGGCCAGGGGGGTTGCGAGGGAGGCGGGGGTGGGTGGGATAGGGTTTGGGTTGCAGGGGTCGGGAAAGGATTTATGGGTTTTTTTTTTTTTAATAGAGTAAATTATTATAATATTTTAAATGCATAAAAAAAAATTTGCCACTTGGCAATGTGGCAACCACATCAGCTCTTAACGGACTAATGGATGGAAAATGTAACAAATATATTATATTGAAATAAAATAGTACTTGAGGTATGAAAGTGAAATGTTTTAAAGATGTTATATGATGTTGCAATAGACCTCAAACCTGAGGTGGTAAAGTGTAATTTACCTATAAAAAAAAGGTCAAGGAAGAAAACAAAATCCAAAGTTTCAACCTTTGGAGAAAAGGAGAGAGAAAGAGTATGGACCATCATATTTTGGGCTTTCCACCAACGATTTGGTTCTGGAGCTGATCATAGAAGTGGAGGTCCCAATTGAGAAGTTGAGAGGTAGAAGAAAAGGGCAGTGGACATTGAAGTAAGTAAAGGCCTCATTGTAAGCTTGGGGGTGCAAGTGCTCAGACTCGAGAAGTACGTCATCGTAGTCGAAAATTAGAGCTTGAGAGCATTTCAGTAATCACATTGATTTTCATTCAGGTTCATGTAAATTAGTAAACAGCTTACACGGTTCAATACTATTCTTACTTCAATTCCTAAAAATTTTAGTAAACAGTTTCAACAGGAATCTAATTCTGATTCCAGACTATTCCAAACTCTTCTTCAATTCAATTCCTCTTGTTCTAATTACGAATTAGTAAAAAAAAACCTTGTTCTTTTGGTTTTGGGTAAATTACAGAAAACTACCTCAACTATTAGTCGAACCACAATCTCATATCTCATGTTTTAAAAATTACAATGTCATACCTCATCTTACAAATTTGTTGCAATGTCAAACCTCTATCAGTTTTTCGTTAGTTTCTCTATTAAATGCTGACATGACTTGAGGCTGGGCCACTTCCTAGTCTTGTTGAATTAAAAATTAATTAAATATTCAAAAACTAAAACTAAAATTATTTAAATGTTTTTATTTAAAAATATGGGACCCACCCTACAAACCCATCCCCTCACCCTTCTTCCCCACCCGTCTCCTCTACCACCGTTTCTTAGGCGAGCTTCCCAGGTGAGTTGACCACGAACCCCAACAACAAGCATCGTTGCCACCACCATCGTTCCACTGCTCTTGGTGCCATGAACAAGACCCACCTAGAGTTCACGCTGTTTAGCCGCCGTTCATGGTAGATCAAACCAAGGAATTCCCGGGATTTTGACGCCGGCAATCTCGTCTTTGGAGAGGACGGTGAGGGTGTAGCATTAGGGATTGGGGATAAAAAAAAATTTGGTTATTTTATTAGGGTTTATAAGTGAGCAAGGGTGACACTTGGGATTCGAAACAATTTTGTGATTTGTAAACAAATCCAAGTGGCGGAGGACATTGAAATGGGTGGTAAAGCTTTAAGCTTTTTGATGGCATAATAGAATACCAAAAGCAATTTATCCCTATTTCCTACGGAATCCCAAGTGTCCCCAATTCCCAACAGAATGGTGGTAAGATTTGTAAAGCTTTAACGCCTTCCTACCTTCTATGCAGTATGACCCACCGAAGGAAAAAAAAAAGGTGGGGGACAAGGAGGAAGAAGAAGAGGAGCAAGAGCTAGAGGAAGAACTCCGAAGAAGATGGGTAGGGAGCAATGGACAGCGAAGATGGGTTGGACGGACTGAGAAGATTTGAGCAACGACGAGTGAATCGACAGACCCGCGACTGAGATGGTAGATGGGGAAAGAAGGGTGAGGGGATGGGATTGCAGGGGGTGGGTCCCTTTTCTTTAATAAAATATTTAAATAGTTTTAGTTTTAGTTTCTGAATATTTAATTAATTTTTAATCCAACTGGACTAGGAAGTGGACCTGTATCAAGCCACATCAACATTTAACAGAGAAATTAATAGAACATTTGATAGATGTCTGACATTGCAACAAATTTGTAAGATGAGGTATGACATTGTAATTTTTAAAATATGAGGTATGAGATTGTGGTTCAATCAATAGTTGAGGTAGTTTTGTGTAATTTACCTTTTGGTTTTCTGCCTTTTGTCTCTTTGCTTTCCAAAATACATGTTGCACTCTTTCATAATTTAAATTATAAATAATAAGTCATTAAATACTACAGTTTAGTAGTATTCCTCTTTACTTGTAAGTGTAAGGTCTTAAGTTCGATATTTGCCAAATGCAAATTTGGTAATAAATTAATTAGTCAATTAATCCTCTCCTATAGAGCTATAACATTTGATTGAACTTGAAGTTGGATATGGTTGATATGCTATTTGGGAAGCAACTGAAGCACGTACGCTTCCCCCATTGTTCACCTACAATTGTGTGCCCTTGACTTGCCCATAAATTTCAGCTTTTCAACTTCCATACATATCTTGTAATTAGATGAATATTTGAAAAGATAAAGGATAAAACAAAATAAAGAGAACCCCTCGCAAAAACAACCAATAATAACAAGAATCAAACTTTTTCCCACTAAATGGAGTTGGCTTAAGTTTTCAGAGTCTTCCCCCTAAACCCTTCAAAAAAACAAACAGGCCAAAAAAAATGAAAAAGATGAGAGAAGTTAACACAGGTACATAGTCAATCCAATACCAAGGAAAATAATAGCACTACCTACTTGGTTCGTCACCAACCCACTAAATTAATGCAAGTCCAATGACCATTTTAGTACTGGCTTGCGTGCATGAGTCGAAGCATTCTTTTGCGTTGGATTGGTTTTGAATTTAGAACCAATGTCTTTAGGGAGGTGAACCAACTATTTCTTTTTCTTTTTCCCGCTTCCTCCAACCACAACTCATCAAACTTAAGCACTAAGAGACTTCCCCCCATTTTCCCTATAAATACCCAAAGGCACTTTCTACTCTTCACAACAACAAACAACATTTTAAGAGATTATCTAGCAACTCCTCATCAAAGCTTTACTTTCATCACAAGTTCAACCATGGTTTTCCCCAAGATTTTCTTCCTTCTGTTTTCGGTGGCAGTGCTATCACTTTCAAGCGTCCATATGAGCCAAGCAGCTCGTCACCTTTTGGACACGCCAGCAGCTCCACCGCCAGCACTACCCTTCCCTACCATCCCATCTCTGCCGAAGACCACATTGCCGCCGTTGCCTTCAATGCCAACTCTTCCCAAGATGACATTGCCTCCGTTGCCTTCATTGCCAACACAGCCCAAGGCCACCTTGCCATCCCTGCCCTCTAACCCATTGCCTACTCTTCCAACTGCTCTTCCTCCAATGCCAAGCTCTCAAATTCCATCTTTGCCAAAATCAGCAATGCCCACTCTTCCCACAACACTACCTCCATTGCCAGCCAACCCACTGCCATCATTTCCCACAACAATCCCTTCAATCCCAACTATTCCATCAACTATTCCAAGCATTCCATTCCTCTCCCCACCCCCATCAAACTAAACCACCGGAGATGATCACATATATAACCGCCATGGTTCTCCTTGCTTACTACACTACTACTATCGGATTTCTTGGATGTGCTGTACGGTGGCTTATTAATTACTCTATGTTATTGTTCTGGAGAGCTTGTGCGGATGTTTAATTTTCATGATTCCCGTTTTCTTTTTCTTGTTCTTTTTAGTTTTTGGGTTTATATGTTCTGGATATGTTTATTGTTGTGTTTGTGATTGTATTTTCTTGATTATACTTTAATAAAACATTTATTGAATTAATCTTACCATGTATGATCTTTGTTCGAAGTCTTTATGATAAAGCCAGTAACTAGATTATGGTATTAACTATTAACCGAAAAGGTAGCTGGAAAATGA